>NW_020290628.1:0-59151 GCF_003184585.1 Aspergillus saccharolyticus JOP 1030-1 | reverse complement strand
AGGCACACACAAGACAAGAGCAAAGAATGGAGAAGAAAAAAAAAAAAAAAAAAAAAAAACAGGGCCCCAAAAATCAGTTACGCCACGGAACAATCAATACCCACGCATGGAATCCCGAAGGCCACTAATGCACTAGCGCAGCAGCTTCCCCTCCCGGTAATCCCCCAAAGGGTTAGTCCCCTGCAGTGTCTGATCTAATCAGATCCCGCGAGCACCGCGCCACCGTGGATTCACCTATCTGATCCGCTTTTGGTCTAATCAGATTGCGGCAGCGTCTCATGTGGTGGGGTAGTGGGCATCAGTATTTACCCCTCTTTCCGTGGGTACTGGTACTGGTACTGGTGATTAGTGTTTCTGACTGGTATGATATAGGAAGTTCAGTTTGCAGTTGCAGGTGTGATTTCACTATTCATTGTGCTTGAGGAGGTGCGGTAAGGTGTTTTGGAAGTGTATTTAGTAGATTGAGTGTACCTTGTTGTATTACTGTGCTGTTACTGTGTGGTGTTAATTGCTGTGGTATATATTCAGTGATGTGCTGTACACTAGCTTTTATTTTAAAAGTGAGTGAAGAATTACAGAACAGCAGTGCAGTATTCCTCCTCCTCCTTCAGAAGATATCAATACAACAATACAATACCACTGATGATTCAGTAATTACAGCAGTACACCGGCAAAAATACAAAATAAACAAGTATACCTACAGTACCCACCAGCACCAGCCCGGAAGTACGGAGTAGGTAGTACGGAGTGACTCTTCCCTTGCGAATAAATCCGGTCAGGTCAGGGCTCCACCACCCGCAAATCGCACAGCCAATAACCGCCGGAACCGCGTGATGCAAGATCAGATAAATTTCTGCTCGGTTTGTGCGACTGCGACGGCACACCGCAGGAGTAGGATTTCCTATTTGACTGACTCGTTGTTGATTGTTCCGCACTCAGCTTATTAGTTTATTCTGCACTTGAGAATTCAATTGATTCTGCTGTAAGTTACTCAGGACTTGATTCAATTCGTGCACTTAATCATATACACAGTACCCTGTATAGCTTGAGCAAATGCAAATGCAATCTACGTACGGAGTAGTAAGGAAGGTTTTACTTGCTATTTTGCTGCCAAGTCCAGAAGGTAGTGCGATACCGGCGGGCACCACCCCGTAAGAGTAAAAACCCACTCGAAATTTCCTCCCCCCCTCCTCCCCCCCCAACCCACTTGGTGCACCCCATCCACCACCGCACAACACAACAGTGGAACCAGCGTCGTATGAATGACGCCCGACTGGGTCTATGACAGCAACACCGTGGAAGTGGTGGTAGTGCCGTACTGTACTCCAGTCGTAGCGGTGGTGGGGGTTTTGGGAGTTGGTCCGGTGCAGTGCGCTGGCGGTCAAGTTATCTGATTGTGATCCCTTCCGTGGGTTCGTTCCTTGGGCGTTGACCGCTGGGTTGGGTTGCCCCTCGGATCCGGATCTGTCCATGCACATTTTGACCGTGTACGGGAGGCTACTTACTTACTAGCAGATGAATTAGCTGGGCGGCCTTACAGAGTCATAGGTGAGTGAGTTAGTGATGGAAACTGGCACTGACTAGCTGGTCAAGCCACGATCCTAGTACCACCTTGGTTCACGTGTATTCCCGCAACCTTCCAGTGAATCCGGTGTCTGGGCTATGGAGATGGTACGAGTGAGGGTTCGGTGTATGGCAGCCGCAGAGTTTTCAGTGCTGGGTTTTGAGGGGTTATTATTCATTCCAGGGGAGGTCGATATTAGGTACTAAGCTTGCCTTATTTACCTATTATCAACCTGGGGAGGATATTGCTGCTGGAAGTTATTCGTGCGGTAGATTTGGGTTTGGTTGCGTGTACAATCAACCAGACTACTATGAATTGATCACATTCAGCTCCTGCTGTTCAGTAGACTTGATGTCGTTTGTTCCTTGAGGCACACCACACTACAGCTAGTGATCCTGGTGGCGGAGGAGATTGCAGGGTGGAGTTTCTCCCTGTGATATGTCTGGACTAAGAATGAGGTTATCCAGGAAGCTGAAAGAAAGGGGGGTCCGGGGGTTCTCCCCCGGAAATCATTTGTCTCCCTGGACTTAGGATGTAGTTATCCAGGAAGCTGGAAAAAAAGGGGGGTCCGGGGGTTCTCCCCCGGAAATCATTTGTATGTCTGAACTTAGGATGTAGTTGGATTGAAGGAGGTGCATAGAAGACACGGTCGGAGAAGATCTCCCCGTCGGTGAAAAGTCGGACAACTTCGTGCCAATGTTGCCAATGGTGCCAATGCTGTGTGCCAAGTCAGCCAAGTAATTGACGACTCCTAAGCTTTTCAGACACCCAATATTCAAGACACCAAGAAAGCCAAGATGGACGTCTACAGTTACTTTCCAGATGTGCGAACACGAAGCAGTGGATTAAAACTAGATACATAGGTATAACTAAACGAGAAGCACTCGACAACATGGCCTGGGCCAATATTGAAGCTGTGATGCCAGAGGCATCCTCCCCTCTCTCTTTTTGCTCGTTTTGGGGACAGGAGTCTACCACACGGTACCGTGGACCTGCTTCTTCTTGCGCAGATCGATGTTCCGGATCATGAACATCCAGATGAAGGCCAACACGAAGAGGCCAGTGCCGGCCGCCAGCATGCGGGTCTGCGCGTAGCCGTACGCCTTCTGGATGGCCAGGCGCGTCTCGCTGCCGACGGGGTAGCTCAGCTGCGTGTCGATGTCGTCGTAGATGTCCTCGAGGTCCGGCAGCGCCGAGGCCGGCAGGTAGCGCGCCAGCCCCTTCTCGAAGGTGTTGGTCCAGATGGCGCCGGAGATGGTGTAGCCGATGCTGTCCGAGACGGTGCCGACAACGTTGAGCAGCGCCAGCGTGGCCGCGACGTGGCGGTGGTCGACGGCCGCCTCGACGGCCAGCTGCTGCACCAGGATGAACACCGAGCCCGCAATCGAGATGAACACCTGGCACATCACCAGGTAGCCGACCGACTGGTTCGGGCGGCGGAAGTAGATCATCAGCCCCTGCGCGAAGATGTACAGCGGCACCGCCCAGTACAGCAGCCACTTGAAGCGCCCGGTGCGGCTGATCAGCCACCCAATAAACAGCAGCAGCACGCCCGACACCACGTCGAAGGTGTTGTTCACATAGCCCGCGTCCGCCACGCTCAGGTCGTTGACCACCTGCAAGAACGAGGTGAAGTACGAGTCCCAGCAGTAGTAGCATACCTGGTACGTCGCGTCCAGCAGACACGCTCCCACCACCGTCCGGTCCACCAGGTACCCCAGCTTCAGCATCGGCGCCTGCGCGAAGTAGTACTCCCAGATGGCGAAGAAGACGATCATCGAAAACCCGACCACGATCATCGCGATGATGTATCCGGTGCCCCATCCGTCGGGCGCCATCGACGCGATATCGTACGGCAGGAAGAAGACCACCAGACCGGCCGAGAACAACAAGACACCAATCACTACAGAGGATTAGTACCATTCGCAAAGAAAAACGAGAGGATTGCTTACAGTCAAACTCCATGATCCAGTACCAGATGCTCTGCATCACGGTGCGGCCGCTCTTCTCGCGCACCAGACGACCCTCCTTCAGGGCCTTGTGGGTGTTATACTTCAGGATGCAGAACAGAGGTGCCGCCACCACGGGGAAGATAATTGCGAAAGCGCCAAACGCCCAGCGCATGCTCATGCCCAGAGCATCCTCGCCCGCCTTAGGACCCGCGAACGCCGAGATGATGTACGGCGACGAGGTGAATGCGTACGCCAACGCTCGGTTGCGCAGCTGCGACGCGTCGGCGGTCAGGGTGTCGACACAGAAGGTGATGCCCGAGAAGCCGACGTTGTAGAAGACGTAGCCGGCACAGAAGGTCGGCAGGTTGTGGCAGGCGGCCATGATGATCAGGCCCAAGGTCGAGATGATCGCCATGAACCCGAAGCCTTCGGCACGACCCCAGACATCCATCATCTTGGCCAGCGGAATGAACACGGCGGCGGTGCAGCAGTCGGACACGACGTAGATGACGTTCAGCAGCGAGTGTGAATCCCAGTCGGAGGTGAGATAAGGGATCAAAGTCGACAGAATCTCGACTTGGAAGGCATTGACGAAGTAAAGGAACCAAATGCTGTAGGACCTGGGTTAGATTGTTTCGGCTTACCGACATGGACAGGTCACTTACTTGATAAAGACGGCAATCAACGAGGCCTTGCTCCAGGTAGCGGTGATGGCCTCGACCTCGTGGGTACCGGCCTGGTCCTCGGTGGTCTCGGGGTGTTCCTCGTCGGAGTCGCTGTTGGAGGTCGGGGCGACGCCACTCTCGACGGCCTTCTCTGGGTTGGTGGCATCAACAGGGGCGGTCATAGTCACGGTAGTGCCGGGCTCATCCGTCGTCGAGCGACGGAAGGGCGCCCGCAGCTTGGAGAACATGGCGGATGGGAGGAAGTTGAAGCGGCGGAGGTGGATAGAAACTCAAGGAGAGATGAAGCACGGAGGTCCATGCCCAATATATAAGAGATAAGCGTGGTCGGCCATCGGGTTTGCCGCTAGTGTGATGTGGGAGGATTTTAGGAAATGTGCTCCGATCCACACCATCTGATTACTCCGTATGCTCGAACCTTGCGCAGGAGCTGAAGTGGGTCGTTTGTTTTTCTTGCTTGCGCTTGACGACACGAGGTGGTCTTTGCTAGGCTTCGGCCGGGCAGACACGGAGGACAGTGACTTATTAGTGTATCAGTTAGTGTATAGTACGGTCTGGTGTGGTGTATGGTTTGGGTATGTAAACAGTAAGTTATGATGGGGTATGTATGATACGTACTATCTCCACCCAATGGACCACCGACAATAACTTCTCCACTTGCGTTCCAACTGGAAGCCCTTCCACCTATCGCTTCTTGGTCTGTGGAGGACAACATTTCGCGTCGTGGTGATATTGTCACTGTGATCCAGTGGATTCAAGTGATGCAGGTTGGGCGACTCTGCTTAGGTTATCTGATCGCGATCTTGTCTTATCTGATCCGTGGCCTCGCTATCAGATTTTTCACCGGCCTGTCACCCCCAAGTGGATTCGACCATCCCACAGGTCAACAGACGGATTGAAAGTGGTGGTGGATATGAGTCTATCCAGTCCCGATGCGTGGTCGGGTTGTTTCAGTGACGTTAGTCGCACTAGCCGGGCTGCAGCAAGATTGCCTGGACCATATCTACCCACCCACCCGACGAAAACTCCTCACCAAGCACGAATTGGATCAGTCGGATGCCCCTGGCCGCATGGCAGGTGTGATTCAGTACGGAGTACAACACATTCATCTTTGTCGTTATCCTGGGATTGCCACGCTCGCACGGGGCCACTTCCAGCGCCATGGACGGCCTGTCAATGGTGTAATTGACGTACCAAGCAGCTTTCAGATGCTCTCGTCTTCGCCATTGGTCGCACCGTGCAAGCGCCATGCTGGAAACTTACTTTGTCCACTCCCCTGCTAGCTACCGAGCCGGTTGCGATAGTTCGGCTCAGGCACACTCGTCCGTCGCCTCATAGGGAAGTATGCCGATGCTAAAGCAGCAGGGTTGAGTTAGTTGCTTGTACGAGGTGTCGCACTGTGGGCCTCGGTTTGACCTTGGTCCGGATCTGCCCCGTTGACAGCAATGCAGCATGAACCACAAAGACGAGTGGCAAGTATAATATCTTCCATGGCTGGATACTGCCCCGAGATCATCTTAGCGCTTCTGCTCCCTTCTGTCCCTTCACCTGCTCGGTGCAGAGTGGAGACGGAGCAGCGGCTGCCTCAGGGCTCTACACGGAGGAATCGCCCCTTATGCCGTCGATAGTGTCATTGGATGACAAGCAGGCAAGGTACGCTACTACTAGTCCAAACCGGTACCGGAGTGTACCACGCACCACGCAAGACGATGGGAGTGGAAAAAGTAGCGCGACCGGTGAGGGATTCGCTTTGCACATGGGTCCGTCCTCGACGGGATCCTCGTGGTAACATGTGCGCCTTTCCCGACGGCAAATACTGGGTCTGCATGCCATCCTGTTGGAAGCATAGGTTGGAACGTCGTTGGCACAAAATCCTGCAGTTGACCATTCGAAGCAGGCCGGGGAGAATCTGTCCTATGCTATCACAATACTCCACCCTTGAAGGTTTCTGCTGACCTCCTGACCGTCTGACTCCACTGAAAAGAGACTTTAGCCGGTGGAACAAGGCTCGAGATTTTGCAGTGGGTCTGTGATGACTCGACTGTTCGTGGCTTGCTCGATAGCTCGAGGCTCGCTCATCACGATTCTTCTTCGAAAATCCTTCAACTAACGAGTTCCACCTAATCTTGATTCCTTTCATCCTCATCTGATCAAAACTTGCCACCGGATTGGCATGGTTAGGGAACAGAACTCGGGCTCTGTCTCCGCTCGAACTAGTGTTGGCTCCGATGCGTGGTCAAGGTAGAAGTGTCTTCCGGTGAGCTGCTTCTGGGCGGTAGCCAATGCTTCATTCACACAATTCTAGTAAGACTTGTCATCGCCCTGAGTAGACGCAAACCGCATTTCGAATCCCGCGTGGCATTCACGCCCAGTCTCATAGAGGGCCGTTCAGAAAATCATGATGTAATATCTCGAACGAGAACATGTCCTCACTACGCTGTGTTGTGTGCCGCGATGGACATGTACTTGTTATTATCAGAGCACAGAAGAGGTTGAATAATCCCCAGGGTCTCACTGGAAAACCTGTTGCACGAGATCGTCGAGACATGAGACTCAAACTCAAGTCACGACCTGATGAAAGTCATCTGTCAGATGTGTGAGCCAAAGACTAGCAGTTCTTATCGTCCAAATATGTTGGGGTATTTTCTGCGAAGATAACGATTATCCATGCCAGGTTCCGTCTCAAGAAGACTTCGTGACGCGAATCTGAGAAAAATCGCTGATGACTACTTCGCAAGCTGCCCAATATCATTTCTATACGTTCAAGTGAAACAGGGCGACATCAACCGGGTTTCGTCTCATCGCGAAGGGCGGGCGGTTGTAACAGGAGACCACCGCTGTCTGCCGCACCTCGAACGTGGTACGAAGCAATTATCCTAGAGCTGACAAGCAAACTTATATGAGGATGTAAATATCGAGGCAGGAGGAATGCTGTGTGGCGGTCGCGCCTGTTGCATGGTTAAGAGTCGCTCAGAGGAGGTTGAAACTACCAGTGAATCCATGATGCGTCGGCAGAAAATGTGAGGCTAAGGCAGGGCGATGGAATTGCAAGTAGAGTAGTCATAGCTTGCGCTGAGCGTGCGTTGTGACAAGAGCATTTTCCAGTTATAGTGAGCCAAGTATTAGTTGTGAATGCGCGGTCCTCAGTTGAAGGCCAGTCTGCTAGCGAACGTACCGGCCAGATCATTCGACGAGACAAGCAATAGACGCGAAGAATCCGCATGCTAGATCATCCCGTGCAGCAAAGAAAAAACATGACTGTGGCTAGCTTGTAGAAGAATAGAATTGGAACACTTGTCTGTCTTGCTTGGGTTGAGTCTTGCACTGGTGAAGTTGAAGGCCGGGGGAGGAAGCACAAGGAATTATGCACTGGTTGACTCAGCAGTGAGATACAAATATCACATGATGTCTTTGTGTGCTCTACACCTATTGCTTCGTAACTTGCATCGACGAACAAACCCTTGAGATATATTTATTGGTCTTGCCAGGCTATCTAGCCAGCTCTTACTGTGCTATGTGCGATACGCTGATGTGCAGTCCTCAATACTTCGCCTGCCAAGTTCTTTGATCGATCTGAGGCAATTGAAGATATATTTAATGCCTGGGTGGTCATCACCGTGCCTGTACCACAAATGATGGACACCAGAAATTACACTTCTCAGATCTACGCTCAGACCATTTCTTTGCTGTCACATAACAAGAAACCTCTTGGGATGATGCCTAATTTTTGATGATGTGGAAGGATCCGAGGGGGAAAGAGTGAGCGTAATCGCACTGACAGATCCGACTTCCTTCCAACCCAGGCACTTCCCCTCGTTATCTCTCTACCTCCCATACCTTTCGACATTCTTCCTCCTGCACTTACTCAACGATAAGCACACCCGATACTCATGCGAATCATGCAGCTCCTCAATCTCATCATCTACGGTTTCAACCTACCTATTGTTCCTTGACCATGCATCGTCGACCAGCTGCGTTGATGGCCTCTGTCTCATGACACGGGCTGAGCTGACAGCGTTCGACATCGAGACTGAACTCGGCCCACTCCTCTGCGAGTCCTCCTCCATCTTTGGACCGGAAGATCCTCGATGGTTGAGGGCCACTCTCCGATATGAGGAATACCTCCCTCCACAATTCACAGTCATTGCCGAGGTTGGATGTGAGTCCGATGTCTCCACCGTGGTAGGTCTTCGGCTTCATGAGGGGGACTACTTGCTAACATCGAGCAGATTGACTACGCGAATCGAAATGGCATTTCTTTCTACACTTTTAACCGAGGCCATGGGTGGCCAATGACTCAAGGGAACTTCAGAGGTCTGGGGATTGACATCCACCTTTTGAGCAATATCACCGTGGACCATGAGCGGCAAATTGCCCTGGTACAAGGCGGTGTCGAAACACAAAACTTGGTGGACACGCTCTGGAAAGAGGGATTTGTTACTCGTAAGTGTCCAGTACTTCCGCAGTTCTACAAAGCTGACTTAGATTCTTTGTAGCGACGGCATCCTGCGCTTGCATCGGACATCTTGGTCCAGCTCTCGGTGGAGGCCACGGAAGGTATCAAGGGCTCTACGGCCTGATGAGCGATAACTTGGTGCAACTCAATGCTGTCCTCGCCAATGGAACGTCCATATCTGTCTCGAATGATTCTCACCCCGACCTGTTCTGGTCCATGAAAGGTGCTGGTCATAACTTCGGTGTCGTGACGAGTGTTGAGTTGAAAGTCTACCCGGCTCCAACCAAGACGTGGTATTTCCGAAACTACTTCTTCACCAAAGACAAGTTAGAGGGCCTATTCAGTGAGCTTAATAAGCTGATAGGTAATGGACAACCGCTCGAACTGGACTTTCATTTCGGACATTACGAGTGGAACTCGTTAATCAGCACGACCGATGTAAGTTTTCTGATATTTCTGATAACCACGTCCCTTGCAATTTGCTGACAGACAAGGCCGTTCTCTGGTGGTCGTTCAGTTACATGGGCCCTGAGAGCGAAGCGGAAAAGTATCTCACTCCATTCAATAATCTTGGACCGATTAATGTCGTCGGGGGCGCCGTCCCATATCCCGCCATGGATACTGCGACGCGTAACGGCAGGTTCAGTTTACCCTGCGTGAAGGGGCTTTCCAAAATGATGTCTACGACTGGCCTGCAACAGTTTAATGTGACTGCGTTTCGACAAGTTTACGAATTATTCAATGCGTATCTGAAGAAGTACCCTGCCTTAAAGCTATCTATCCTCTTACTTGAGGTATATAACCCGGCAGCGATACGGGCTATTGATGCAACCAGCTCAGCATTTCCACACCGTGCTGACAATATCCTGGCGTAAGATCCAGACCCATTGCGACCCCCTGTACATACAACCGAGGAATTTGACGGATAAGCTAGACTTGCCATGCCCGCATACCCACCCAATCTTCCTCTCGAGGAACCCGCGAAACGACTAGCCAACGGCATACTCGAGTTGTTGATGGAAGGCCAGCCTGGCAGATTGCCAACTGTGAATGTTAACTACGCGTTTGGCTGGGAACCTTTAGAGTCAGTGTACGGGTACGAGCCATGGCGTTTGGAGAAACTACGGGCAGTGAAGGCCGAGTACGACCCAGACAACAAGTTTTCCTACTATGTTCCGATTGTTCCAGAATAAGAGATTGTGGCGTGAGGCTGCTAGAGGTAGCGCAAGGCAGGCTGGCTTGGCGATGTGATCAATGGTGGTGAAGAGAGTATTGTTACCAAGACTATGGCTTGAGCAAGAATAAATGCGTTGATGATGTCAAGTGCCTCCTTACAGTCGCTCTAGTGATTTCAGGTGAGTTTTCTGCCGACCTCCTTTGCAGTCTTGTCTATCTCTTCAACTAGTCTCTCAATATCCTCCTCATGAAGTCGCGTGGTAATACAACACATTCGAAGGTACTTGACCCCAGACACGTCAACAGGAAAGATGCCAGCGTGATTGTTCTTGAGCAGGGTTTCTGAAATCTCAGCGTTGATTGCATCCAGATCTCTTTCCGGACTGGTTTTGGGATTGTTGCGGAAGATGACAACACCTAGCTTCACGTTCGTGAGAATATCCCACCCCTCTCGAGCCTGGAGCTGGGCCTGGACCTCCTCTGCCACATGCATTCCATAGTCAATCATTCTGCCGATTCGCTCTTCTCCTAATACTCGTAGCGTGAACCACAGACTTATAGCTCGAGCGGGCCTGGTGAGTTCTACGCCGAGATCCCAAGGTTGAAGTTGTCTGCTTGATTCACCAGCATGACAAACACTCAGTCGAGACTCTACTCCAAAGGTCGATGCTAAGTGATCTTTGTCGCGAACCAGTACCATACCACAGCCATAAGAGGAGAAAAGCCATTTGTGTGCGTCCCAGGCGACGCTGTCGGCTAGCCCCAAATCAGCAGCCAGGTGCGAGTGGGAGTGCGACAGAGCGACAGAAGCTCCATACGACCCATCCACATGAAGCCAGAGCGCTTCTTGATGCGCAATCTCGGCCAGAAGGCCGATTGGATCAATTGCGCCGGTTTCGGTATAACCGCACGTGGCGACTATCATGAAGGGCACGAGTCCTTTTTTCCGGTCGGCGACCAATTGTCCTTTCAGGTCATGGATATCCAGATAGAAAGCATCGTTACATCGGACCTCGTGAATCTGGCTTCTCTCGAATCCAAGCACGCGGGACATTTTGGAGACACAAAAATGCCCGCGTTGGCTGATGTAGATGACTCCGCGGTCGTATTCCCCACGATCCAGCTTCTGATCGCGCGCCACTGCAATACTCATCATGTTCGCGACCGACCCACCAGAGACGAAAATGCCTCCAGCACTCTTTGGCATATTGATCTTGGTCGTAAGCCATTTGATCATTTCTTCCTCGATGACACAGGCCCCCAAACCGGCTTTTCGTCCTCCGGTGTGCGCATTGAATGCGGAGATGAGTATGTCGCCCAACCAGCTCAGCTGGACGGTGCCAGACGGGACATATCCAAAGAATAGTGGATGGTTGGTCCGAATGCGATAATCGAAGATTGTGCGTGCTTCCTCAATCGCCTTCTCCAAGGGTTGCGGAGTCCCAGGGCTGCCCCAGTGGCGCAATTGCGTGATGTCCTCGGAAGTGGCATGTGTAATGATTTGGTCATTGAGGTTTGGGCTTGAGACTTTTATCAGCTCTGCTAGTAATTGCACAATACGTCTCCAGTGCAAGTTGATCTCACCATCGAGGTCTTGCATGATGTCAGGTACCGGCTTTTCCTCTGAAGTATCGCCGTTCATTGTTCTGAGTTTGATCTTGTCCGTGAAGTTCGGATGGATGCAACATCATATAAGCTGAGTTCGTTGCAGAAATATACTGCGACAAGAGCGCGACAGAGACTCTGATTGATTCTGATGTAGTTTTGACCGAATTGCGTCTACAGGACTATCTGGGGGCAAGAAGATTTACTCCAAAGTGGGCCCAACCTTATCAGGTTTCCAGTCGTTCCCTGTTGAGGTTGGCTTTTTCCAAGCATGGATAGATTCTAGGATGCACAATCCGGTTTATTCTCCCGCAACTGACTTTCACTATTGATTTTCAGCCGGAATACCGAGGGAACTGCGAGGACAGAACTTACAGTTTCTGATCGATGCCTGCTGTTGCTTCGGCCTGCTTGAATTGCCACAGTCAGGCTTTGCCAGTAGCCCGCCAGACCATGTGCTATGAATATTTTCCGGTCTTGCGGACAATGTCCTACGAGAATATGGACGACAAATACACGCCATTTTTGCGCAACTACTATTGTTATACAGAAGACCGATCGTAACACAACCTGTGGCACCGATCATCTGAGCACGATTGCAACATGACAGAAAAATCAATCAAAGCACAGCTGTCGTCGATCTTGCCCGACCGGATCGAGATACTCGTTTCAGGAGACCCTGAGTATGGCAGTGCCATCGCGACCTGGAATCTCCGAGCCCAGCACAAGCCACGAGCGGTGATCCGACCTTCTACTGCACAAGACGTCAGTATTGTTACTCGCGCAGTTCAATGCGCGAGAGTGGACAGGGTGACTATTCGTGCAGGAGGGCATTCGTTCGAGGGCTTGGGTCTGGGAGGACAAGATGGGGCAGTGGTGATAGATATGATTAAGATGCGGAGAATTCACTCCAATGCAGACGCACAAGAAGTGACGGTTGAAGGGGGTGCCTTGCTAGGAGAAGTGCAGACACATATCTCACAGCATGGCAATCAAATGCTGCCAATGGGTACATGTCCCATTGTTGGGATCGCGGGGCAAATTCAGTGTGGCGGGTACGGCTTCTTCTCTCGCACATACGGAGTGCTCGTTGACCGGGTCCTGGAAATGCAGGTCGTGACTGCAGACGGGGAGATACGAACGGTTAGCGACAAGCAGCACAGCGATCTGTTCTATGCGCTACGCGGCTCGGGCGGCGGTTCCTTCGGCGTGATCACCTCTCTCACACTCAAAACCAACGACATTCCCCGGGCCATTGCGAATTTCTCGATCAAATGGAAGATAGCCGACTGTAACGTCGCGGCCGTTCTCAAAGCCGCCCATGGCGCATGTCTCTCCTCCCCTAAAGGTCTGAACGCAATGCTGGTGGCTTGGTTTGGGACTATTGAGTTGTACGGGACTCTGCTGGAAGATTCCAAAGCTCAATGCGAGACTATATGGAGCGATGTGCTCTCGAGTCTTCCTGCTCCAAGCAGCACCCGAATGGAGTTCTTTGACTTGTTGGGATCGGTGGTGGATGTAGCCAAGAACCAGACATCAGCCCCTTGGTATAGCAGTCTGTCAGATCTTCAGCGAGAAGGGAATGAGCATCTACGTTACGTGAAGATCAAATCAGGGTACATCCCTGACCCTCTCCGCGACAGCTTTCTCGACCAGCTAGCGGTGATTGTGGAGGTTCAGCCTACCAAAGATGTCCGCGTGCATCTCTTGACCTTGAATCCCAACCTGATTCCAGCCACAGACACCACATCGGTAAGATGCCGCGGCTGCACATGGTTCGTGGACATGTTGGTGTTTACACAGGTCGGGCAATATGGGGAGGCCGGGGCACGAGCGGAGGCAGACAAGCTGCAGCGTGGCTGGCTTGGAAGGATCGATCGGCTGTTTTCCACCGTCCGGACCGGTACGTACCTGGGCGATGACGACTTCGATCAGGGGAGGAATAGGAACGAGATGATGGCCAGCTTCTATGGTCCGCATTTACCGCGTTTGATGGGTGTAAAACGGCGGTACGATCCGGGCAATTTGTTCAATCATCCGCTAAGTGTTCCTCTGCCGCAGAAAACCCGCCGTCAACTACTGTAGAAATGGAAATGCTTCGACTAATCAACCAGATGTATGAGATTAGGATAATCTGTTGAGAGCCATGATGTTTTCAAGGGGCTTGGTTAAGGTTCATATGTCTAGAAGTATTCCTTCGAACGGTAGTCTTTGATACCATATATTCAATGAGATGCGATCTGGCAGTGAGAATGTCTCGCATGCTAGCGTCTTCCGTCTCCCCTATGTCTTCTTGTCAACGTACAGATAGCAAGTACTGACAAGTAAAGCATCGATGTGGAATCTCTTTCAGATACTCAGCTTCACACCACTAGTCTGGAGATACTTTCTTCCAGTAACGTTAGCTGCTCCCCCTTGATTCGCTCCCCACACCCATCTCCTTCACCACATTTGTCCATACCCGCCCGAGATCACAAGCCGGATCAGAATGGCCAAAGGACATTTTTCTGCATAGATCTGCATGTCGGTAGTCTCGAACCATCCGAATCTCGACGGGTTCCCATCGAGGAACTGACCGGTGATTCCCTGTCGTCGTAACCCTAAGGTTACCCCCGAACCGGTCACGAACTGAACTCAAATGCAGAACACAGCAACAGAAATCCTGTTCTGTTGTCCGCCATCTGGCAAATCTGCCAAGTTGTTAACTCGAAGGTTTACATTGTCATGATTTTATTTAATAATATAATTTTTTTCTGAGCAGACAGGGTACAAGATTCCCTCCGACGAGCGAGCGAGCGAGCAAGCCTGACTGTGTGCATGCTACCAAGAAATAAGCTCATAGAACCGGATCTACTTGGCAGAATAGCTGTTCATCGCCTGGTATCAACTTGAATTAGATAAAACTTGCTTGGGCTGTTCTATGTAATCAAGGATTTGATCAAGCTTTATACAGTACATCAACTGGTTGTTGGGATGATGGTGGTACCCAGAGACCGGGATTAGTGCATGAGAACCACAGGAAGAAGCTATGTTCACATGTCTTATAGATAGAATTGAATGGAGGGATGTTCTGCTGGAGATGTGTTTTACGCGAAGCGATCGGTGAAGAACCACCGCGCAGGTTGTTGACAACGTTCAGCAAGGGAAATCTCTGGGACGTATCTGGTGGTCCCAAGACTGCCCAACATCATCATACGTCAATCTCGCATCTCTCTGCAACACCATGTAAACACACCCCGATTATCCATGTCGCTACCGATCCACTGAAGGAGAGGTTTAATCTGTGTGCAGTACTATCCAACGAATCTTGTGGTGCAGATCGGTGTGTGCATATGCATATGCATGCATGTATCGTACAGGGACGCTAACAACTCTTCAAGCCCTCATCCCCACCAACTGCCCTGGCCGTCCCCCTCGGAAATCCAACTCGGAGTCCGGGCACTGCAGAATCAGTGTCACCCTTTCAGCTCGCGATGATCATTCCGAGATTCAGGATTGAGGGCTCCACCGACCCTCAAAGAGGCAATCTCCCCTACCGATCACCCGACGCCAAGGCAAGAGTTCGAGAGATGGTTCCTTGGTTCGAGGCGAATTGCGCTGCCGGAGGGATCAGCACTTGTTTTGGGTTCTGTGCGGTTTGGATAAGAGGAATCATTTCTAGTGCGTCCATAAGTGAGGGCTGCAGCGGCGGGCAGATTAAGAAGCGGACTGCATCCCGTACGGCTGTCGATTGTCCCAAAAGTACCTGGAATTGACCACAGAAGAATATCAAAGCTACGGCAAGCCATGCCTCATGGCGACTCGTATGCCCCACCGGCTGGTCGCGACAACGAAATTACATCAACAGATCGCCGCTGCCTACATCGAGCTCCGGCCTGGCCCCTTTTCTTGTCTACGCTGCCCCGCAAGAACTGCTGGCGAGCGGCCGGCCGGAAAATTTATATAGAGTGGCCGGTCGCTCAGCTGGACCAGTATGGACATACAGCCCATCGACACGCAGGATGGAGAAACAACCACGAGAGACTTCCATCCAGACCCCCTCCCCGCCCGGGGAGTCACTGGAGCAGCAGATGAAGCTCTCGCCGCTGGAGTTTTCCTTCTCCCGGCAGCTCGAGGTGTTCCTGACGGTGGTGTTACCAATCACCCTGACAGTAGAGGAATGTCAGGCCGCTACAGAGGCCATGGTCGGGGAGTATCCGATCCTGGCCACGAGGTTGGATCGGACGGTGGGTGACCTCTGCATACACCCAGAAATTCCAGTTCGCGCTGATTTGGACCTCAGCGTTCGACCTTCACCAAGGGGCGCAGAGAGAAAGCGGGGCGGTCGGGCATCTTCCAGGCCACGACTGCCGACGGAGATTTGGAGGAGTTAGTGCCGTCGCAGGTGCCGTCCCCTGCCTTCTACGATCCCCAGCTTCTGGAGGCTTTGTTCCAGTCCAATTTGTCGAAGCATGATGGCCAGCGGGCCCTTTCCATCCGCACCGTTCATCTGCGAGACGCATGCGTTCTGCGTTTTATCGTTCAGCATGCACTAGCCGACGCGGGAGGTAGACTCTCCTACCCATGCCGTAGGGTCCTACGCGTGTTTCGTTGTCTAACCCATGGTAGGCGTACATTGGATCGCCGAGACCTACTGTGCCTTCCTGTCAGGCACGCACCACCACCACCACCCGACCGTACGCCCCGATTTCCTCCTCAAGCCCGAGGTCATCCAGGCGGGAGCCGAGATGGCCGCCGACGGCCTGCACCCAATCGCCGCGCGCTACTCGCAGGGGTTTCGTGTCAGCTGGGCCAGCTTCCTGGCTGCATACCTGCGACAGCGGTTCTGGGCGCTGTGTCCGACCTCCGCCCGCCGAGTGCGGAAGATGCTCTTCGTGCCGCAGTCGTGCATTGACGACTGGATGGTCCAAGCGCAAAGCCAGGGCGTCCAGGTCACGGAGCATGACTTACTGATGGCGTTCGTGTACCAGGTGCGTCCCTCCATTGACGGTCTGTGGCTTTGAAGCACCCGGACTAACCCTTCTGCCTGATTGCAGTCCATATTCACCCCTGCTGCAACCGCACAGGGTGCCCACACCGGGCTCATCTTCACGCTCAATATCCAATCCCACCTGGCCTCGGTCAAGGGCGCCTTGACCAACCCGTGGATTAACGTTCCCGTCGAGCCCGTTGCCACCACGAATCTCGTCCAGACCGCGGCACATGTCCGCCGGACCATCCAGCAGGCCCGCGAGCCTGCCTGCGTCGCCCAAATCATCGGACAGCATGTTCCTGTGCGAAACACCCCCGCGGTGCCCAAGGGGTATGGTTCGCGCACGCCAAGGGTGGCGCTAACGTCGTGGAGCCATCTCCCGTGGTATGATCTCGAGGTGAAGGGGACGAAGCCCGCCTGGGTGGTGGGAGACACGCAGCTGAGTCAACTGCTGACGAGAATGGGGGTACGGATGGACGATGGGTTAACGACGTGCCAGGCCCGGTCATTCGCGGGCGATGGGAGACGTCGGTCGGGGTATTGGGTGCAGGGTCGAGTGAGCGACGGGATCTGGACGAGAATGATGAATGGGTTGACGCAAGGGGCCGGCGAGGGAGAGGCGACGTTAGACGCGGTGGTGGTGAAGGCGTTATGATCGGGGTGGGCTAATGCTTGTCACGGTCGGCTGGCGCGTGGATCCGTGCGTGGGACGTTTGTTCCGATCATTGGGAGATACGTCATCTCTAGCACAGAAGCAGCGATGTTGACGACCCTCCATGTCACAATCGCTCACGGCCGTATCCCCACAGTAGACAAGTCAAGTTCCAATTTATGTCAATGAGCCCTGAGATGTTTATAGAGCGCAGCGGTCCACTGGATACGGTGATGCTTCACATCCTGCAAGTTGCTTCCACCGCGGAAACAAATGTATGGACGATCCTGACCTCGAATGATGCGATGTCGACTTCCACCGAGGAGCAAGCTGATATGGCGGCGTCGTACTTCGCAATCATCTGCATAGTGCATCCAGGGGTTTCTATTGTTCTGGACCAGGCAAGACGAAGAGAAAAACTAATGAAAGCGTGTGGATGGGGGTGGGTAGAATGGTAGAGTTGATGTGAGCGAAGGGAAGGTGCTGGGTCATGTGTAAGCAAGTCACGAGGTAAAGGGGTTTCCAGCCAAGTGATGCTTAGGTACATAAAAGATAAATTCCAGCTATCTAATGTACACATCCTCGATGGTCTAACGGTCATGATTTCCGCTTGTCAATCCCTTCCGGGAACAAGCGCGGGAGACCTGGGTTCGACTCCCAGTCGGGGAGATTCTTTTTTCATCCCTCAGAAAATTACAGCTGCGGGAAATACACAAAGCCCTACAAATGAAAGCCCATGAAAGCGATTCAAAGGATCTACCGCGCGAGACAGGGCCCTAGTAGCACCACTCATACTCTAACAAGCTTAAGAGACACAGATTTGAGGACTACGAGCGCGGATGGCCAAAGGTAGAAGAAGCACTTGGAAATCCATTCTGCAGCAACATAAGCATATGTCGAATAAGTCAGTGAACCCCAAACATGACAACCTGGAAAGTAGTCTTAAGATCCGAGCGAGACCAAAGTAATGAACCCGAAAAAGTACCGTCGACGACGCATACTATCTCCCCGCGCTACTTGGGCCATCTCGTTGGCCAGGAGGAATGACTGGATGGCCGCGAAACTACATCCGATTCTTTCAACGGCAGATGTATGGATTTGTTCACTCAGACATCTTCTCCGTCCTATCCATCTTGTCCATCTCCTCTATGCGTTCATCTCCCCATCTCGTTCCTCTCATTCCTCTTGTTCCTCTTACCTTCACTTACCTTCAGTTCAAGCCCCCTCGCAGACCATTCAGAACAGACAGAACATTTCTCTCTCGCTGCTCTCGTCTGTTTTCTAGGACGCCAATTGTCCATGTACTCAAGCAACCCCAGTCTTCTGCTTCACCTGAGCGGACAGGATGATTGGCAGCCTCGGCTGGGGCAGACACGCGCCTCCCTCATGGATCGCCCCGTTCCGCCGACCGGAGCCCCGTTGGGACACGATCTTTCATGATTCAACCGAGACATAAATCGTCCACTGGACGATCCCAGTAAGACCAGTACTCATGCCACCCGGATGGACGATGTAACATTGGGGTCCCGCACCGCTGCACGACCCCGCAGAGGGATGTGATGAACGTGATCGACGCCTGCAGATTTTCCGCCTATCAAGAATCAACTCAACATGAGCGTGTCGGAGGAGCCAAACAGCCCCCGTCATTCGCTATCGCGCAGTAGTACAAGTAGCTCGCTGTCGTCGCTGTCGTCGCCTCTGCCCTGCATTATCTTGCAAGTCCAGCCCCCAGCCGCCCTCATGTCACCCTCAACCTCAATCTCACGCTTCGTCGCGCTCCTCGTCCAGCTGCTGCCCCTTGCGCCGGCCGTGTCCGCTTCACTGGATATCGTCCCCGGCGCGACGTGGACGGCGGCGGGAACGAACAAGCATATCCAGGCTCATGGCACCGGTAGGTCTATCCAGCGAGACGCTCGCGTGTGGCGGCGGACTGGCTAATGTGGGAGTTAACTTAGGGCTTTTCGAGACAGACGGGGTGTATTACATAATCGGGGAGAATCACACCGCCGGCGCGAGCTTCCAGTCCATTAATTGCTACTCCAGCACGGTGCGTGGGTGGGCGAGGGTTGAAGTAGACAGGGACGGTGATTGGGGCTGACGGGCTTAGAATCTTCTGGACTGGACCTTTGAGAATGAACTCCTGACTCTGCAGAGCTCGGGCGACCTCGGACCCAGCCGCATCGTTGAACGGCCCAAGGTCATCTACAACGACAACACCAAGCAGTATGTGATGTGGATGCATATCGACGACTCGAGCTACGCGGAGGCGCGGGCGGGCGTGGCAACGAGCGCCAGTGTCTGTGGGGACTATACTTATCTGTATGTAATTTGGGGCGCAGTCGCGTAGCTGGTACTGACAAGTAGACGTAGGAATGCCTCGCAGCCGCTTGGTTTCCAGTCTCGGGATTTGGGGCTTTTTAAAGGTGGGTGGACGGCAGGTTGATTCGCGGTTGACTGCTAATTTGATGTCTAGATACCGATGGGACCGGCTACCTCCTGACTGAAGACGTACGTATCATGCAGTTGACGAGACCTGTCTGACGTGAACAGAGGGAGAATGGTCTGCGCATCGATCGCCTGTCGGCCGATTACCTGACCGTGGAAAGCAACGTTCATCTTTTCACCGCGGACTACGAAGCGCCCGCCGTGTATAAGACCGGCGATACGTACTTCATGTTCGCCAGTCAGCTGACAGGTCGGTTGTCCCCCGCTGGTAGTGAGGTTTGTACTGACTGACGGATGATATAGGGTGGAGTACGTAAGACCCTTCTGCAAGGGAAAGTCCTGACTGACAGCCCCAGGCGCAAATGATAACAAGTACACTACCGCTACGAACCTATCCGGAGTACATCACCTGCTGCTACTGCTGCTGCTGCTGAACATCTGCTAACCCTCTCAGCCATGGTCCGACTGGGCGGACTTTGCACCGGCGGGCTCAGACACCTACGACTCGCAGACAAGCTTCGTCGCCGACATCAACGGACTGGTGATGTATGACCATTCGCAGAGACGGGGAAGACAGTGGCAAGACTGACTCGACTACCAGGTACATGGGCGACCGCTGGGTCTCCACCGACCTCGCCGCGTCCACCTACATCTGGCTCCCGTTGACCATCTCCGGCACGACCGCCTCGCTCGTAGGCACCCTCTCACCTCAAGTATCCGTCACATTGCCCCCGGTGTACTAATCTGAACGAACAATGATAATACAGACCACCTCCTCCCCCTGGACTCCCTCCGTCGCCGACGGCACCTGGACCCCAGTCTCCGCCACCACAACCTACGGCTCCAAATCCAACGGCACCCTCTCCGGCTCCGCCGTCTCCCTCTCCTGCTCCGGCTGCAGCGCCGAGATCGTCGGGTATCTCGGCGGACCCGACAACGGAACCCTGACGTTCAGCGAGGTGGCATTCTCGTCGGCGGGGGAGAATACCGTGCAGATCTCCTACGGGAATGGGGATAGTACCCAGCGGTACTGTGCGGTGAGTGTCAACGGGGTGACGCATGTTGTGGCGTTTTTGCCCTCGGGGGGGCCGCAGTCGCTGAGCACGAGTGTGTTGAATGCGGTGGTGAACGAGGGGGCGAACAATGTGATTAGTTTTGGGGCGTTTGAGGGGGGGTATTGTAAGTTGGGTTTCGTTTGGTAATGTGGGGATGTGCTAATTTGGGTGCAGGTCCGGATATTGCGGGAATAGTGATTTCGTAGGGGTGTGTTGCTGGGTTTTTGGGTTTCTTGGGGCTATCTAGGATGGTTGGGATGTTGTCTGCTTCTAGGGCTTTCATGATTGCTCATGGTGGACTAGGTATGCAGAGGCACGAATGAAGATTTCCACCCCGACGGAAGAATTAGGGTTTGAGGCGAAAACACCCTCTACTACGCCATAAGGGGGGGATGGGCAGGAAAGAGTGTTGACAATCTCCTTGATAGTAGTAAAGAACAAAACTTGTCACTGACCATTTGAAACTCAGGAAGCTCAACTAATCGTAGCTCTGCTCGAAGTAGATACTGCTTGCAGGGCACACGGTGTGCTTGCGTAGGCTTGATATGATTGGTCGGGCGGATCCGTAGCCCTAAAGTTCTCGACGCTTTGTCGTGGCCGCAGGAACAGACTGGGGCGCAACACACCCAACCCGAGATTCTCGTGAGAAGCAGCCCGGTAGAACTGTGGTTGGGTGAAAGTGTGGTGCAGATGGGGTGTTACGAAGACGGGTAGACAGCATAAATGAACCTGGAACTGTGGATTATGTATGTTGAAGTGGGGTAGAATTGAATTCATGCAGAATGCTGTGCTACAATACATTGTGCAAAGACACCCGGTGGAATTCGAATGCAGCGCATCGTGCGGTATTACAGAATAACAGGACCTGCAGACAACGGCAGGGATGCCAGGGTGCTTCAACTACGGTTAACTCGGGACCGGATCGCTGTTGTAAGTTGTATGACCCTGGCATCTGAGGGGAGTTTCGTCCAACACCAGTCGATTCATGCGCAACCACACGAGAGGAGTGCAACAGGCTCTACATCTGAGTAAAGAGACAGAAAGTGCTGACGATGACGAGGGATGAATAGGGACGAGGAACGGGGCGATATAGGGGCCTTTCATGCTTTTGTCAGACAGCTACCCCTCGCAATCCGAGGTCTCTGCAACGTCTTTGCTTGTGCCTGGGGTAATTGGCGAATACGGGTGCAGCTGTCCGGTGAGAGAGTGTATAGTAAGTACTGTTTAAAGGACTGCTCGCTGACGATCGTAATATGCATCGCTGCACAATGAGGGCCCGTCATGAGAGAAATAAAGTCATCGATAGCGGCGCATGGACCGTCTGTAGTTGAAGTCTGCCCGGCAGACTTCTGGACAGGATCTGCTGCTGTCGAGGGCCAAGCTTGAGATTGGCTATTGAGCAATTAGTCTTCGATTATTGAGTATCCAGTTCTTAGTCCAGCTGTAGTTCTGAAAGACCAAAGCTACTGTCAAAGAGTGCACAGCCCTCCGACTACCGTCAAGCCAAGAATATGGAATCCGATCAGCCCCTCAACCCGAGCACGGCTGGCCTGGGCCATAATTAAAGTCGAGGGATAATCCTTCTGCACCCCGCACTCTTTAATCCTCATCTCATTTGCTAGGATGATGTACAGTACAGGCTGACAGCACTCTACTCACCTCCAATAGAGTCAGTCGATACCACAATAAAGTAGGGCAAACCCACTATCGGAAGATAGTTTAACCGTCCGGCCCGCCCCTCCCGCATCATCGTTCACCAACCGTTGTTAACATCCACCATCGCATTTGCCTTCACAATCATGTCCACATCATCCATCATCAATACCTAGTCGAACCGACACATACAGTACACCTACCATGACATTCTCGACCGAACTCGCCTCCTGGCTCACCCCAGCCCCCGGGATAATACCCACCGCCACTCCCCCGGAACTCAATCACCCCGCACCGTCATCCCCCGAGCTCCCTATTCCCGCATCCAACGGCCACCCCACAGTCATCCTGTTCCTGCGCCACTGCGGATGTCCAGGTCTGCACCTAAACCTCTAACCTTTTTAAACACCCAAACTAATCTCTAAGTATGTACATCACCACTAACATGTATACACTATATCCAGTGGCGGAAGCGGACTTTCGCAACCTCCGACAAGCAGCCTCCCAGCACCCGGACATCAATTTTACTGCTATCTCCCACAGCGATGAACCCGCGACCACTCGCTGGGTGGACGCCGTCGGCGGGCCGGGGGCAGTCAAGGTGATTGTGGATGTGGAGCGTCGATTGTATGCGGCCTGGGGCTTGGGGGTGGTCTCTTGGAGTCACGTGCTGAGTCTGGCTGCGCTGGTGAATATCATGAAGCTCGGTCGGGAGAGGGGCATTTGGAATCGGAACACGGAGAGTGGGAGTCGCTGGCAGGCGGGGGGGTTTTGGGCGGTGGATGCGCAGGGGGTGGTGCGGTGGGGGAGGCCTGCACGCAGGGCGGATGATTTTCTGGATGTCGAGGGAGCGGTGCGTGCTGTTTGTGAGCTTAGGGTGGTGGGTTGAGGGTCTGTGGGTGTAATCCGGTGATTATTGCGGTAGTTGGCTCAATCTGCCACCGGTTTTGTGTCTATGACTAGGATCCAGCTCGCGTATATTCTCAACGACATAGACTGTTTGAACGCGTTGAAAGTGGTTGAACAGACCGTGGAAGAGCCCGGTGAACCTGACGAACAATTATCTCGGCAAGGCAACATGTCGGATCGCTGGGGGGACAAGGGCAATCGGCTCGTCTACCTCTTCGGGTCATTCATGTGACTCGAGAATACAGTCGACGTAGTTCTCGGATGAGATGTACAGCACGTCGGCGATTAGGTTGAAGACACGCCTTACGGTAAAGGCTCTGGTTGTGTCACGTGTGATGGTTCATCCCAGTGCATCCGGAAGACTGTCGTTCCATATCTGCACGTGCAGCTTTGCTGGAGACAAGAGAACTTGGCAAAGGGAAAAGAAAATTTGTAGGCACTTCACGTGAACCCACGCAGAAGGCACACTAGGCTAGTGGCGTGGCTGCGTGTCGACTCGGGTATCACCAGTGGATTTGAATTTATAGCTGAGGTGGCCAACACATCTCCTACAACTTGGCCGAGACCCGCCGCAAACTCTCCTCGACCAACCGCACAGCCTCCGCCGCGCAGCCAAACGAAGCCTGATATCCGAACCCCCCGTGGCCGTAATTATGCACGACCGCCACCCCCTCCACCGACTGCGCCTCCACTCGCGGTCCCCCCTTGCGGATCGGGCGCAGCCCCACTCCGTGTCTGACGACATCCAGTCCCTCAATCCCTTGGCCGTCCGCAACAAGCTCCGGACACGCAGCGATTGCGCGCTTCATGATCCGCACCGCCAGGTTAGGGTCCGGGAGCGGATCCCACTGGTTCGCCTGGTAACAGCCACCGAGAATAGTCCCCCCTCCGGCGGCACGCGTCATCATGTAGCACAGCTCCTCCTCCCCGTCGTCCGTCCCCGACAGCGCGGCCATCTTTCCGGGTGTGTTCCGGACTACGACGACCTGGCCCCGTCCGGGGTAGACTGTCGCATCGCGCACGCCGTCAAGGGTTCGTGCTGAGAGACCGGTGCAGTTCACGACGACGTCTGCCGTGAGGCCGGAGTGGTGGGCTTTGGCGGCGTGAACCACGTGTTGAAAGACGGCTCGTTTGAAGATTACCCCATTCTTGTGACACTGACCCACCAGCCAGGGCAGGTAGAGGGCTGGGTTGATGCAGACGGAGGTAAAGGTCTGGGCGCTGTCAATTCCGGGGGGGAGCTGTTCTTTAGGCATTGCGCGGAACTGACAATTGTTAGATCAGGAGCTGTGGTGGCAGGGGAGGGGCGGCGCACGTTAGGAACCACCTCGCGATACCACGGTTCCGCGTTCATGAGGGCGGCGAAGTTCTTGCCTGTCGCCGTTTCTTGATCTTTGGTGCGGTTGTAGATCACGTTGTCTGGGAGGTTTAATGAGTGGCTGCGAGGATGCAGGAGGTGCGTGGCTTGAGTGATGATTACCAGGACGTACCTTGGAAGTGGATGCCCGCTTCCGGGTGCTTCTTCGTTATCTCCTGCAGGGGCTGCCAGGTTTCTCGCTCCCATTTGGCTTGGTTGCTGCCGGGCGAGCCCATTCTGTAAAGGTGAGTAGAGTCCTACTCAGTCGAGGCTTACGTGCAGGAAAAGACGTACGGGGAGTAGTTGGCGCCCGCCCAGGGAGAGGCGTATTCGATGTCATAGTCACCGGGCATGTGCTTGGCGGCTACCGTGATGGAATGGGCGGGGTCCTGGGAGAGAAGATAGGCAGTGGTGAGTCCGGAGACTCCGGCGCTGTTACAGTTAGTTTAGAGAATTGACGAAGGTTGCCCCACGCACCCGATGATGACGATGTGGTTGGTTGCCATATTGTTGTTGGATGATGACGGAGTGAGAATGAGAAAGAGAGAGAGAGAGAGAGAGATGGAGATCAGCGGGGTAGCACGTGACATCTGCCGATGATCGGCGCGTGGCTATCAGTCAGAAGTACTTATCCTTCATCACTTATAGCACAGGGTACTTGTGTCTGTTGGCTTTTGGAAAAGATAGAACTTAGACTGTCTTCCAGGTTCAAAGGTACATTATCCAGCCTTCATCCATGAAGCCCTCCAGTCAACCAGCTCAATAAGTATATCCAGAATCACCTCATATCACAAGGGATGAACATGTACAGTACAGATATGTATGTCAAAGAGCTCCTCACCGTCATTATCATTATCACAATTCAATACTAGTAAGCCTAAATCTCCGCGTGGCGCCGTGAAACCATCCCAGTCAAGGACGCTGTTCCTCTCCCCCTTTATCCCCATCCCCATCATCATCCCCATCATCATCCCCACTTCCATCCCCGTGCCCCTGTATAATATCCGCCGCAATCTTCTCCGCCAACATATCTAGACACATCACAGTCAGTCACCCCCCTTTTTCATACAGCACACAAAGACTCACAACAAGTAGCCTGCGGATGCCCCGGCGGCAGAATGGCAAAGGCACTCGCATCCACCACCCTCAACCCCCTCGTGCCAAACACCCTCGCGCGATGGTCCACCACCGCCATCCGATCAGTCCGCGTCCCCATCTTGCACGTGCACGCCGCATGGAAGATCGTCATGACCGTCTGCCGGATCACCGCCAGGATCTCCTCGTCGGTCTGCACGCTCGGGCCGGGGAAGTACTCTTCTCCGATTACGATCGGGGCCATTCCGTCGCTGTGCCAGGCCTCCCGTATCCGACGGTAGATGGCAACGGCGAGTTGCGCGTCGGATTCGGTGGCGAGCCAGTTCGGTTGCACGATCGGTAGAGTGTCGGTGTCCGCTGAGGCGAGGGTGATGCTCCCGCGTGAGCTGGGGGCCACGAGACTGCCGATCATCGAGGCATACATGAAGCCGTCTTTGGGTTGGTCGAAGAAGGGGGAGGAGAGGTCGCCGACGTAGAGGTGGAAGGAGATGTACTTGTTTTCGTCGGTGGGTGGTTAGTGTTGGTGGTGGGGGTGGGTAAAGGGGGGAAACATTATATTAGGGGGGCTTATTACCTCTGCTTCAGGCCAGCTGGGGGGGAACCACGACAGAATTTGCTGCGTGGCCGCAGAGAAGCGCTGACGGAGGGGGGCTGGGATCTTCTCCCACGCGAGATAATCTGCCCCGGGGTTGGTGAACAGCCCCCGGTGCAGGCTGAAGTACCGGGCGAGTTCCTCGGCGGCGAAGGCGTAGTTGTTGGCGATCTTCGTGCCGGTGATGAGTTTGACGCGGTAGGAGGGCCCAAACAGCAGATGCTCCCACATATTCTGGCCCACGCCGGGCAGGTCGACGAGTTGCGAGATGTTGTGCGCGGTTAGGGCTGCGGAGGGGCCGATGCCGGAGACCATCAGGAGCTGCGGGCTCTGGAAGGCCCCTGCGGAGACGATGACTTCGTGCCTCGCGTGCAGAGTGTAATGGGATTGTCCAGTGCGGACCACCACCCCTGTGGCTTTTTTGTCGCGGTTGAAGAGGATTCGTTTGGCCATCGTGGTTTTGTACAGGGTCAGCGTCGCCAGACGGTCTGCGCTGGAGCCGACGAATGCCGCCTCCGAGCTGCTGCGCGTGCGATCAGACGGACGCACCGTAAAGGGACACCATTGCGCCCCGAGTAAGTTCCCGCTGCTGAAATCTTGTGTCGGGTTAATGCCGATCTTTTGCATCCCGCGCACCATCCAGGTGGAGAACGGGATGCTGTCGATCGGGAAGGAGACTTGCAGCGGTTCGCCGGCGGGCGAGTATGCGGCGGGATTGTATTGCGCGGAGGCATTGGGGGGTCGACGCTCGTTCTGCGGGGGGTGGAAGGTGGGCGTACGTTGATAGAAGGGGAGAAGCTGGTCGAAAGTGTAGCTCTGGTCGTCGACGAGGTCGGCCCAGCGCTGCAGTGAGCCATTGTCGGGTCTATACCGGTTAGCCGTGGCTATGCAGTTAGTCGCAAACATGGGAAGGACCTCTGGTAGATCATGACGTTGCAGACGGAGCTGGACCATCGGTTAGTATTGTGAGTATTGTGATGCTCCTGGACAGGAAGGGAATCCACCATCCTCCCAGCGCTTTGTGCCGGGCGTAATGGACCTTGCGGTTGTTGGCGCCGGGGATCGGGGCCGTGACGAAGTTCCAGTCAATCGGGGTCGTGTCAAGCGGACTGGAGCCCAGCCCAATGATGACCGCCCCAGGAATCATGGCGAGGGGCCAGATGGTCTCGTAGTAATCGCCTGCCTCGATCAGTGCCACGCTGAGTTGCTGCTCCGCGAGCCGTGCTGCCACGGTGAGCCCTGACGTGCCCGCGCCAACCACAACATAGTCGAAGCTGGCGTCGACCCCAAACACGCCCTGTGTGAGGTGGCGGGATCGAGACTCTATTGTAGCCTCGGTCCCTGTAAGGAGAACTGCGGCGAAGAGGACCTTGAGTGACAGCATGTTGATTGTGAGGGGGTGGCAATCGGGTGTAGGGCAGAACGAAGAAACGAATCTCGCGCGTAAACGGCGCATCGCAGGTGAACAGACCACGCGAGAGGAACGATGCAGTCTCATATGAGTCGCCGTTACCAGCGATAGATGCCACGGCTTCCCCGGGGACTTTGTCGCGAGTCGAGTTCGCACATGATAGTCGGGGCATTAAGCCGTGTCACATACAGCTCGCGTGAGCCAATGCATATGATGTTCCAGGTATGCTGAGAAGAATATGAGCAATTGGGCTGGTTCTGCGAGTGTACATCTTGGCCCTGTAATTGTCCCAATGCAGAATATCCTTTCATTCAACTCCTCCAACTGGGAACTTTGTCACCTACAACATCCCCCATTCATGCCAACATAACCCTCTTTAGCAAAACCGTACACAGTAGAGCTAAGGCATGACCTGCGCAGCCACCTCGAGCAAATTATCCTCACCCAGCGTATTCTGATTACCAAGCGTTGAATTTGAGGAGCCGCTTGACTGTGTTGTAGCTCGCCACGGTCAACGGCAACGGCTCGGTGCTGATAAACCAAATGACACCTCGGTACACGGGGAAGTGGCGAAAGAGCCGGTATATTGGCAAGCCCGGTGACTATCGAGATGTCCCGTCAGTTGCGTGAAGTCCAGGGAGCCGGTTTCGGTGGAGGTCTCGGGGGCTGTGACCTCGTCGAGATGAGCGAAGACGGAATCGAAAAGAGGAAATGTGATGTCCGACTCGGCGAGCTGGAAGAGGAACGCAACCACGGCGAGGTTCTGATCTGCACGGCGTCAACCAATGCTTGGGTTTTGCAGGAGGGAATGAAGCCATACGCTTGTCATGGAAGACGAATTGAAGGGGAAGTACTCTTGATCGACCCGGTGCTCGCTGGGAGTGTGAAAGTGGAATTGCGTCAGCTGGTATGGGTGGTTCATGTTGACCTAGAGAGTGCCATTGGACGCCACTTCGAGTCCAGGGCTCAGGTTTGTCAATGTGGCTCGATGAACTGTGGGGAAGGTACATGGTAGGACCGCCGGATGCGAGGCACTCTATCTCGTTGGTGATGAGGTCGATGGGCGATTGATGTTTGCCGGTGGCACAGGCTGTGTTGGTGTCTTGATTGGGGCCGTGCCATGTCAACGGGCCCCCTCGCTGGGTGTAGTCGAAGGGGTTTTTTCGACACTGTTGCCGCTCCGAGGAGAGATGTGATGGGGGCAGAAAGCAGAGGCTATTGTTGCCAGCATGAGAACGATGAGGGCGTTCATGATGGCCGCTATGTCGAGGGTGGGGTGGATGGATGAAGGATTCAGGGGCCGAAGAGGGTTATAAGCTTGCAACCAGGGGAAGAAGTGAAATTACAACGAGTCTATCCGTGAATGTGTATGAAATACCTTTTCATGAGATCATCTCCCTCCAGTGGTAAATGTGTGAATCTTCCCTGCACTCGGATTAGGTCTCTCCCAATTGAAAAGGGAGGACTAATCTGCTCGTATCCATGATTGTACACCAGAGGGATGCTAATATCGGTGTTCACTGAACTCCAACCCTAACTTAGTCAATTTTCCAGGCAGTGCAATCGCGTAGCCCTACACAAGCAACAGCCAGCATGCTGCTCTATTCGAAAGGTGTTTACCGCACCAAGCCCTTGACATAGCCATGCATGGTCTAGCATACAAAAGGATCATTTCTTACTTCACTCCAACCGTCTGGCCCGCAGCTTAAACCGTAAACCCATCGTCTCAATAATCCCCCGTAAGGTCCACAATCTCGGCCTCAGCGGCGCTCCTCTTTTTGCGCAGTACCGAGGAACTGGAACCTGCGTACCGATCCTGTCGCTGTGGGTGGGATCGGGCGGTCGTGGCACTCGTTGTACCCTCCACACCCTGACCCACAGCCTGCCTACCTGGCGTCTCCAGACAGCGCATCTCCACGATATCCCAATACTTTGGCCCCAGCGCGGCCCGCAGATCCGCCGGACGGAATTCATGCAATTTCCTGCCCGCTTCGGCTTTCCGCTGCGCCCAGGCTCTTTGGGTCTGCGCCGCGTGGGGAAAGGTCTTCGTCAAGACGAGACCCTGGTAGCTCGAATTCGAGAACACCGAACGATCGGTGACGTGCGTGCAGGCCACGCCTCCCATATCTAGTACCTGATGAATGTGCGCCCTCTCGCTGGAGAAGAGAGACCATTTCCACTCCGTTCGGGTGGGATCGCGTAGGAAGGTATTGAGTTGAGGGCAGAGGTTGCATCCCCCCCTCTCGCGGAGGAAGCAGGTGACCTGCTGCGGCCGGACGTTGGAGGGATCCTCGACGGGGCGAGGGCCAACATAGGTGGTGATATAGGCCTTGAGGAGGGTGGCGATGACTTGGTGGAAGCGCGGTCGTGAAGGGTGTTCGGGGTTGTCGGTGTAGAATGGGATCATCGCGTGGAGAAAGGGGAGCCACAGTGCTTGGAATGTGGGAGCGCTTATGCTTGTGGCGCTCGAGATGATCCCCTGCCACAGACGGTCGATGAGATTGTCTTCCCCCTCGTAGTCGATCAGGGCCCGGGCGAAGCTTGCGAAGTGCGGGCCGAAAATCGCCGGGTTCGCTGGCTCTGGTTCAGCGGGCCGGCTGCTTTCGTATCGCCGTCGGTAACGTGCTTCCACGGTGTCTGGTCTCCGTGTCGGACGTGGTGGGCTTTCGGTGAGATTGAAACTAGAACTGTTGAGTCTGCTAAGTAGCTTGTGTGCCGTCGACTGAAAGATCGCCATGCCTGCAGCTTCTGGCAGGTGGCCGGATTTCACATCTTCATGCATCCGAGATAGCACGCCGATAACAAAGCAGGGATTCTGACGCGTGTGGTTGATAAACGTGGAAATGCTGGAAAGGAGTTAGTGCAAGAGCAGGCGGCGAGCGACAGAATATACCGAGTCAAGGCGTAGGAGGCACCATAATATCCCCTGGCTATAAGTACTAGGAACACCCCGTCTTGGTATTCCAACTGTTGCTGCCCCTGAGGATCCAGTAACTGATCGTTCATCTCGTGCACCCAGCGGCGAACTTCATCCGGCATCGGGTTGTTCAGAGGCAACAAGCGCGCCACTGCTGCATATCGGGTCCTGAACAGAGGGTAGGCAAAGACCGCAGCCCGTAATCTGCAGTCAATTAGACTCATACACGAGCAGGAGGAGGCAGGGGGCGTACCCGTCTTGGACCTCAGTGAGAGTGATCTGTCCGGAGGCCAGTTGCTCCTGAGCCCATGTGAAGAATCCCTCTGATAGCTTTCCATGGTGGCGCTGGGCGCATTCTTTGAAAAACGCCCCATCTCGGGTTCTGACCGCGGCCTTGAGGACCTGCATCGTGGTATCCTCCCCCAAGAACGGGGCTCTCCGTGGCTCGGGCGTTTTGACATCCATGTTCCAAATCATCGACATCAGCTCTTTGAAGCTTTGCAGCAGGGAAGTATCAGAGTCGGAGTCTATGATGCGTTTCGCATAGTAGTCGACAACCCAGCTGATGGTCTTCTGATCGTCTCTACCCCAGGCGGGCCCCATAATCGGATTGACGACCTTCGCCAACGATCCTAGGAGAAACGACGGGGTCGAGTGTCGAGCTACGATCGCCACTGCCTGCGTGGAATTAGCCCGCGCGACCCTCGTCACTTAATTTGGGACCTACCGTCACTCGGTACCAATGAGTTGCTTCTGGGCCCTGGTTCGGTATCAGCCAAGATACTAGAAGCATAGGTATAGTTGGTCAGAATGACTGACCCAATTTCCCTGGTAGCCTTGGTAGTATTCCTCCGCTATCGGAAGATCCTCAAAGCAATCGGCCTGGAGAATCTCACTCGGGTCCAGACGCCTGCCTTTCAGCACTTGATTGCCGTCCAGGTCGACCAACGATTTGACCTCATAGCTTGCGTCAATCAGTTCCTCGAACGGGTGATAGCCGTGGTGGCCAGAGTCGTATGTATCATATGCACAGCTCCCAATCTCTTGCTTTTCTAGCACAGCCAGAAAGATATCCACGGGCACCTTGGTGGAGATTTCGTCCAGCGTCTGCACGCATGCCAGATCCCGCGTTTTCAACGCCTTCAGCGAGATACTGGCTTGTGTATATTCGTGGTCGAGCTTGTACCAGAAGTGGTCTGATGGCTCTCCGTCCTGTTCAGCCCAGTGCTTGATTGTCTTGTACAGGCACAACGCGTCTGGGCGCGCAAGTCTTGTTGGGCGATGAGTTTGCGCACCATCCAGCGTGATGTTGTAGGTGAGCACCCACCGATAGCCCGAGGTGACCGGCAGCACTTCGTGCACCACGTCGGAGTACCAGCTGGCATACGAGCACTGGGTGCTGGACAGTTTGAAGGATTGCGTGAGACCACGGTGTTTCACCACGACCTCGCCTCCTTCATGGGCAGATGGCAGACCGATCACCAGGGTAGCGACCATCCCCGGGGCCTTCTCCGTGCTAGTGGAGCGTACGTAGTCGGTCAGGCATCACTGTGAATGACCTGGTAGATCATGGGAGACAGGCTTACTCGGTGTGAGGCTTGAACATGGCACCTTTTTCGTATAGCAACATCTTGTATAATTCGACCGAGATACGAGACTCGATTCCCAGGTCTCGAGCCACGCGGGCGGCGATTTCCCTGAGATGGGCATTCCAGTCGGGTCGACGCAGCTCGAATTGATCCGAGTTCAACTCCCATGTATTGCGCACCGAGGTATCGACGAGGGTCTCGCTCCCTTTGCCATAGGGGGCTTGATGGGCCTTTGTGATGAGCTGTTGAGCCTGCGAGCGGTTCAAGGGCAGGTAGATATGGCCGATATCGGCAACGTGGATCCCCGGATCAACCACGGGGAACTTCCCAAAGGAGGAGAAAGCGGCAGTCGTCTCGATCCCGTCCAGAGCTGCCAGCATCTCCGAAGGCAGGTCGGACATGATACTCTCCCCGCTGGAGCTGCAAGTGTCGGATGTCATGTCTGTGGTCGGTGATGCAGCCTGACAGAGACGCGAAGAGGAACAAAACAAACCCCAGTCGAAAGACGCGAAAAGGCGAGGTGTGACATATCACGTGATCTCATTATTCACTGCCCTGGACTCCGTCATGCAGTGACAGTCCACTCATCACATGAACAGTCCAACTGCTATCAAGAGAGAGAGAGGGACAGACAGAGAGAGAGAAAAGATGCAAGATGATATTAATCAGCATAGAGATAGTAATAGTACGGTACGGTATCATGTAAACCTACTGCATTAACCGGGTCTTTCCTCTCTTACCATGTATACACTAGAACTTACCCCCCACGGAGATGTACTGCGTGTTGTAATGCAAATCACCCACCGTACAATGCATATCATTCTGGGCAGCTCTGCTTCTTTCTCTTTCTCTCTCGCTTCATTAACTTCACTTCATCATTCTTATTGACACCACCTCTTCCACATTATTTCTCTGAACAATAAGAATCAATAGGAATTGTTGCCTCGAGCCTCGAATTGGGCCAGAGCCAGGGCCGTGTGACACACGTTCCGGGTCTGCCGGCCACTCCACCGTGCTTCGGGGAACTGCGTGAAATACCCCTGCAGACCTGGCGATCTGGAGGCTGTCAATGTCGATCACCCAGCCTCTTTCCCAGAATCCTTTTTTCTATCATCTTTAGGTTTACGTCAAAGACTGCCCCTGTATTGTGGGAATCTCACTGCGGGTAGCCCGTGAAATGTTTCGATTATAGAGTGGCAGATCTTATATATCATTCTCGAAACCAGTTGTCCTGCCGTTCTGCCGGCAAGAATGAGCAATATAGTGGTGAAAGTATAACACGTTTGTGACGTGTTCCATTTAAGGTATGCACTACGAACTATTTTTTATTGAGAGCTTGGAAATCCAACCCATTTCCTTCAAGCTTTAGTCTGTCGTCTCAAAGGAGAATGTGTTGCGCGTTTGATAACTCAGGGCATGGCGACTTGAAGCGAATCTTTTGATTCCTCAGCTGTTACTTGATGGTTCAAAGTAACCGACATTACTGCGGAATCAAAATACAGTCTTTATAGCAGTTGGATAGATGGCCAGGGGTCTTATTAGCTAAAATATCTTTGGCAATAGTATCATCCTTCATCAATAGTGTGCTGCAGCTACCCGAGCGAGGCGCTGTAACTTACAACTGCGCCGTCGCAGTCACGTATCAACAAGAAAACAATACGAAGTCTTCAGATGCGTGACCAAGTACAGGCTATACGGCAGTACAGTACAACATTGTGTAAAATAGAACTGATACTGACAGGATAAATGATCACGGAACCCTAGAAACCTCTTTTACGAAACACTGATTCCAGAGATAAGTAGCCAAGGAGCCGATTGTATGTGAATAGCACATCGGTACGAGGATGGACGACAGTCATATCAATGCATAGAGCTACTTTCAGTCTTTGAACTTGTTTCAGTGGATGGCTTCCGCCTCTTGATACTTTCTTTGCAAACTAAGAACAGACCGAAGGTTGTCAATGCTGGTAAGTGTATGTGGATGCTCCGGCCTCAGCATTCAGTTCCCTCCAATGCTCCTCGGTGCATGGTTTCTGCCTCTTCATACTTACTCTGTCTCTCAAGGACTGAACTAAAGTTGGTGGCACTGGCGAGTCTGGATGGATGCTTGGGCCCCAGCATCCTCTCACCTGGGTTATGCAGCTTCCCACTACTTTCCGGTTACAACACCGCGCATTCTGGTGCAATGGCTGCAGTCTCGAGTGCTTCGATGACAATTGAACTCAACATCGGCGCAAGACCTCATCCAAGGATTGATTGAAGCCTTACTGGACAACCACGCCACAATGATCTCTCTTGATCTCAGCCTGCTTGTTCCCAAGGAGGTGAACCATCATAGGTTCCCTGTATGGATTCAGCCTCTGATTGGTCCACTACACCTGCTAGCGACCTTCCACCGCCCACGACCACCATACCTTAAGGGTGGTTTAATGTGGGAAGACTGGAGACTTAATATATATGTATATATGTATATAATTTTTTCTTTCTTCCTGTTTTTTCTTTTTTTCTTCCTCTACACGCGTTGCGTTGTGTCGTGCTACCCGCGCGGATATATAACATATACATAGTGATATCATATCTGTCCCCTTTATTCCTTGTATAAATTCACCTCTACTTCTATACTCCCCTTATGTTAAATGCAGAACCATAAATTATACTATCAGTAGACTCAAATTCTGAGTCAGATAGCAGTTCATCCCAGATAGCCTGGAATCCACCATCTTCACACTCCCCTCAGGTTCCTGCTCTGCAGCCTGCCTGCCCCAAGCAACCCCCCGGTTATTACAGGGGACCCAGAACCACGGCCGGAAGAACCGCAAGGATGCTAGATATTCACTCAGAAGATAAAAGAGAAGCAAAGAACTCTTAATTTGTTAGAGATCTTTATATCTTATAACTACTAAGTGAAGGAACCAACGAATAAGAACCTTCAAGGGGGTAACACTATTACATATCTTCATATGGACACTGTAGCCTGTCTTCAACAAATCTCCCGGTAAATCAACAATAAAGAAATGAAATCCACCTTTTAATCCTCCACAATAGCAATGCCGCCAAAGGCAAGTTCCTCTGTAATGAAGGAGTGAACGGTTTGTCCTATTCTTGAGTAGACAAGATATATAATGCAATTCCAATCCAGATGTCACTGCAAGCAATCGCTCAATCCACCCGTGGAGCGCAACTCGATTCTCCCAGATGGATTACAACAGCCTTGTGCGACAAATGCGAGGAAACGTGCTATCCAAACTGGATGGTGCGGAAAAGGAGAAATATTTCGCACAGCTCGATGAATACCACGAGCGGGTCTACTGGTCCTACAAATTCGAGCTGCTCTACAGCCGCTTCGAGGATGAGCTCCCGCAGGGAAAGCCCGCGGACACCCCAGTCACCCGCCGGCTCGGGGTCATTGACAAGGGCCTGTTCAATTTCGTGGGGACGTGCTGGGCGGTGCTGAATTATTCCAAGGCGCCCGCGGAACAGGGCCCATGTTGTGCGCATATGCGGGCGAAACTCGAACTGCTCACCAAGACCTGGGCCCGGTATAGCCGTCTGTTCGACGAGATGGTCGAGGACAGGGTATGTATCCTGCAGAGTCTGGTGAACGAGGATCTCTGGTGCCCTGAAAAACAGCTTGATGGGCTGGTTGACTTCTATTGCCATCGTGCGCCACGTCTTGCTGATCCACGGGTCAAAAGGATAATCCGCCGCATCGTGCAAGAGTTTCTAGACCGCGCGGCAGCTGAGGGCGTAGGGCTAGACACCTTACCAGCGGGTCGTCGCCCGATCGAGGACAATGAGGAATGTCTCATCTGCCAACTACCGCTGCTGGGAGTCTCCGAGGACGATCTGGACTGGTGTCGGCTGCAGTGTGGCTATGCCTTCCATGCGGAGTGCATCGAGAAATGGTTCAAAAGCAACGGAGGCGACGTGGGTTGGGAGATTCCGCGGTGTCCATACTGTCGCCAATTGTGGCTGTATCGCGCGGTGCCCCTCCATATCCAGCACCAGCGACTGCGAGATTTGATCATGGAACCTGCTAGCGGATCCCCCGACGAGGACAACGCCTTTTCATGGAACGACGTCTACGGAAACCCAGCCAACGAAGACAATGCGGACCAGAACCCCGACGGCGACAACGAACCCATGTCGACCGAGGTGGACGATGCCCCAGCCAGCCCTGACGAGGGGAATTCCAACGAAGGCGAGGAACTCTTGATGTGGACTGAGGACATGGAGAATCATCCAGTCCGCGTAGAGGTTGAGTCGCACGAAGAAGAGGAGAACCTCGACGTCGCCGCAGACGATGATAGATGGTGATCCACGCCAGTCAGCTAATTGAAATAGTAAAACCCAAAAACAATCATTCGAGTTTATCCCAGTAAAAGAGATGAGACCAATGCATATCCGTAACAGAGTAGACCGTGTTTGGTGGCGAGGATATCCGCCACCAGCACAACAGGCCCTAGCCCTCCTACATGGAGAAGAGCGTCCGCGTGGGCTGAGAATGAATCAGAATGTGTCTGCTGCCACATCGCCCGTAGACAATGCAGCTGTGTATGATGGAGATAGAAAAAGGGGGTCTGCGCATCCAGCGTGAATTAACGCATTGTTCAGAAAAGGCATCCTGGACAAACGGCAAGTCGATCCATTTCCTGCCCATCTCTTCAGCTGTCCATTCTCCTCCCGACTTTGGTGCGGTGATTCTCTACTACTACGATGGATGGGAACAGATCTTGCGAGAAGGAGTACGATTGGATTCTCTGGTCCGACTCCCTTCTGGTAGAAACACAGACCATCCATTCTAGTTGGAACGGCCTTTCGATCGCACCCAGCCCCTTGGCGTGGCGACTCTCACCCTATCTGTCCTCTACCTTCACCAATCCACGGCAACCAAGTCCAGGTCAGAGATATGAAATTAGTAACTTATGTAAAGAACGTAGATAGGATGCCATCCCTACATCCCCATCCCCGCGTCACCCCCTCCTAATCACCCGGAATCCTAGCGAAAGCTACTCCCATCAGCCTCCCCCTCATGCACATAATACTCGCGCGTGACGGCAATCCCGGCGCCCGATTCCAGCGACAAGACGGCATGGCCATGACCCAGAGCGGTGTCCTTGACGAGCCCGTCCTCGGAATCATGCCGCGAGAGATCGTCCGGAGTGTGGACGGTCTGGGTAACGGAGACGGTGGTGCGCTGCTTACTGGTAGGGCCGGTGGTATTGTAGCCCGAGTTGGAGAGCTCGTAGCCGCGCCGGCCACTGTAGGTGCCCGTGCGCGAGTGGGAGCCAAACACGAGGGTGCGGAGGACGGGTAGGCAGGAGGCGATGATGGCGATGGAGGCTTCAATCATGGAGACGGTGCAGATGATCATTTGTTCGTTGAGGTGGGAGTAGATGGCTCGGATGACTGTGCAGTGAGCAAGATGAGCCGGGGTTGGGTAGTGAGGGCAGGGAGAAATACGTACTACTGGAGATGACGACCAAGACACCGAGCAGGAAGACAGAGATAACCCCCCATTTCTGCTTCTGGGGCATCTTCAGTCGGGCCACCTGGGAGATGGGAAGACAGATGACTGGTCGGGTTAGTGGGTGACGAGTTCGTCGGATGGTAGGGGGGGGCTTACTGAAGACATCAGTGAAGATGTTGACTGCGCACAGTTAGTCTTCACTTCAAATTGGAGATTCGCCGCTGGGGAAGGGTGCATACAAAGAATGGTCAGCCAGTAGTTGATCGTCGATGGCTTATCCGGACAGGCCACTACACCCAGGGGAAACCTCGTTAGTACGATCTCACCATCCCACCAGACACTCCACACATCACTCACACTCAGCGTCGATCACACTCTTCCATTGGCGAGACGGAGGGTAGCATTTAAAGACGATATCGAAGAACAGGACTAGCCACGTCGCCGCCAAGAACCCCAAGGTGATGTTATACACGGTCTGGTACCGGGTGCGATCGGCCAGCCGCTTGTAGAAGATCACCAAACTAGCCTTGATGAGCCAGAGGGTGGTCACATAGAGGGTGGATCCGGGGATGATCATCTGTTACCACCGCCTCGTTAGTCGCAGGTCGGGTGTGTGGGAGACGTTTAGGGCACATCCTTCGAATCGGGGCCCAGAGGGGGGGGAATGGGGACGCCCGGAGGGGCACCTGAGACTCGGGCGTGATCCGACTGTCCGTAAACTGACCTTCATCATGTTGATCATCTCTTGAGCGTTCATGTTGGCCGCATCCGACATGCCTACAAGAGCCCGCTGGGTTAGATCTCGCACGGATCACTCGGCATGCAGGTGGATTTGCAGCGGGGAAACTGGAAGGATTTCTTGAAAGGTCTATGCAGCCATAACATACCCAGATTGAACATGTAATGCTGGATGACCAGATCCCCGATCAGACACAGCGTAGCGACCGTGACGAACAGATCATCGAGATACCATCGCTTCAGTAACCGCCATCGTACCCAGAGTCGACACGCCAGGAAAAAGCAGGCAACGATGGTGACAATGTACCACGAGACCTACACACATGCACCGCGTCAGCAATCCAAATCACACAGTCCCCTGCAGCTGAGACATTGCACCACCCAGTCGGTGAGCACCTACCACTTGGCCGACATCTGGACGGGCCATGGCGACTACACGCGATCCTCGCAGGAAGACACCACGAGAGAGACAGACAGGGATGCAGGAGCATCGCTGCAGCTGCTGCAGCTGCCCCAAATAAATATTAATATATCTCAATCAACGGGATTAGCCGGCGCAAAGGAGAAGAAGTCTTGCCTTGCATCATGGAGCAATCTGGGAAAACCTTATCCCATGCTTGGAGCTGCTTTGTGGCGGTTTGTTTGGAGGAACCAGCAATGGGCAGAATTTGGATCCGGGAGGTCCGCAGGGGGGGGGGAAGGAAGCGGCGTGAACCTGGATCGAAATTCAATGGTGTGGGATAGTGGTGTGTAGTTAGTGGTATGTGGTGGTGGTATGAGCACCACAGCACCAGTCCTGGACAAGGAGTGCTCCGGCTCCGAGGGTCTAGGACCATCGTGGACCATGCCATCTTGAAGCGTCTGCTCCGTAGTATATCGGAGGCAGAAAGCCCTAGAATCGATCATATGGGATTAGAAATCGCTGGAAAAGACGGTGATTGCTCGGTGGCAAAACTTCGGCGACCCACAGTTAGGGCTTGGGGCTCCACTCCATCTGAGACAAAATCCACCTCCCTTGCATCCTTCGGTCATCGTCCGTCATTCTACGGAGTACACCATTGAACTATCGCTGCACGACATGCCGGCCATGCAGGCCATGCAGGTCATGCATGGCGGGTCGTCCCACCAGGGTGCGCACTATTGATTTCTCGAATCCACCCAGCACTCATTCTCCGGCCATCTGCACAAAGCTGACAGGCTGGAAGAACGGAGTAAGCAGCTTTTGCAGAATCCCACTCTACAGATCGGAGATCAGGGCAGAAAAAGGTTAAGCATGGTCTGATTCACGTAAATTAAAACAAGTTCCTCTGGCTTAATCATGCAAGGTGTCCCGCTGACGAATAAATCCCACCATGCGAAGCGAAAAGTCTAAGTTAATACACAAAAAATGAACGAATTGGACGAAATGAAAGAGAATTATGTATTTAGAACAAGGGCTGGTGTGCTGCTTGGCCATGCACAATGGCTCCTCTCACCCCCCCTAATTAACGGATTTTCTTCCCTCCCCACTCTAGGAACTGGCGGCCAATTCCACCGGGTTCAGCACCACCGGGTAGTTGGGGTAGTTGGGTTTGTAGGTGTTTTGGCAGCGCTGGTTGTAGGTGCCAGTCTCGGCCGACTCAATCGCCTCCTCGTTGCCAGGCACACCCAGCAGGGCCAGGGGACCGTTGACCGGGGTGGCTTGGTCCCAGCCGGGTCCTGCGCTGGGGTTCTTGATCCAAGCGACAAACCAGTCGTTCATGTAGTCAGCCAGGTCCTGCTCAGCGGCAGTAACCCCGGTCAACTTAGAGAAGCACTCGTTGCCGCCGTGGAAGAAGGGCACCTCGCTGCCGTGGGAAGGGCCAATGTCGGCGACACCCAGCACGTTGGAGTAGTTGCCAAACCAGCGGTAGATCCAGGTGTTCTGCTCCTCAGCCCGCAGGTCGAGGAAGTAGTCGGTGGCGCAGTGGAAGCGGGCATCGCCGTACGAGGCACCGCTCATGAAGGAGACGGAGGAGTAGTCGTCCGAGTTATAGGCGGCGAGCAGCTCGTCGGCAGGGACAAAGGCCAGATCCGCATCGAAGGTGCGGATCCACGAGGAGAAGTTAGTGTTCTCGGAGGCATAGACATAGCCGAAGATCTTGCCCTCTTGGTCCGAGTTCCCGACAATCAGCGGCAGCGACTTGGGGTAGTGGCCGTTGACGAAGCGGTCCGTGTAGTTGGAGAAGCGGGTGATGTTATCCACGACGGGGCTGAACCACGTGTTGGAGGTCGAGTTGAAGTAGCTGGTCTGGAAGTCGTAGGTATCCACCTTGCGCAGGCAGGCCAACGTGTAGTTCTCAGCCGTGCAGTCCAGGGAGACTCCGGCATCGATCATGTCCTGCACCACCTGCTGGAGACCCACGCCCACAGGGGTAATGGCCGGGCCAGACTGAGCATTGGCCGACATCTCAATGGCACCAGCCAAGAAGGTGTCGGGGTGGTTCCAGAGATAGTCATCAACGTGCACACCACCGGAGGAGTGACCTCCCAGCACAATGCGCGACTTGTTACCTCCGAAGGCTGTCCGTGAAGTCAGTGGGGGGGGTGTTCGTTCGTTCACCACGTGGGAAAAGTTGGAGTCCAATACACACCTTCGATGTTGTCATAAATCCACTCCAGGGCCAACTCCACATCGAGGATGCCAAAGTTCTGCGTCTTCGACGAGCCCTCCAGCTCGAGGGCGTTGGGAGAAGCATACACGCTCTCCCGGTAGTTCAGGTTGACGTAGATGACATCCTTGCGAGCAAAGTTGTATCCCTGCCATTGGGCATTGCTGTTGCCTCCAGTGACCATGGCGCCACCGTAGACGTAGACAAAGACCGGCAGATCAGAGCCATTTTGCGGAGTCCAGACGTTCAGGTTGAGGCAGTCCTCGCTCTGGGCGACAATCGCAGTGCCGGACATGGCTTGGGCACACGTGGGACCATAGGCGGTAGCCTCGAAGCTACCCCCCTCATAGGAGGCAGCAGGTCTGGGAGCCTTCCAGCGATGTTCACCAGCGGTGGACTGACCAAAGGGAATGCCCAGGTAGACATTGGTCTCATTCTGGGCGAAACCGTAGACAACGCCCTGCTCCGTGGTGACGCTGGGCGCAGCCTCGGCAGCACAGCCCAGAGCCAGCGCGGTCGCACCCAGGCTCAGAGCCAGATTGGCACTCTTCTGCAGAAAACCCATGTTGACAGCGACGATCAATTCAGTGATTAATGATGAAATGATCTGCAGAGGATTTAAATGCTTGGTCGAAGGGGGGAAGATCCAAGACTGGGTCTTCGGAGGGAGTATTTAAGGAGTTCGCACGAGGAGAGAAAATCATGGCGGGCGGTACACCGAATTCGCCTGCCGAGTCAAAAGCCCCCGTTCCAGGCCACCAAATTAGCTACTCTTCGTGCTAACGAAAGTTAACACCACTTAGTCTCTTTACTCTCTTCACTCTCCTTACTCTCTTTACTCTCTTTTACACCTTAGTCGTCTTTTACCTTCTTCTGGAAATAGTGGACAGTCCCAGCTGGACCATGGTCTTAATCGTCTCTCTCCGTCTTTCTCCCCCCTCAAGCGAGAGACGAGACCAATGATGCTCTCCCCGGTGGAGATGACCACATGGCACCACACGTGGTGGATGAGCTTGGCTTTCGACTATTGATTTTTTTTTGACTCAGTCTCCATTGAAAAACCGGGCAGGAAGGATGATGCTGCGATATCTCGCGTGGTGGTGGCTGTTTTGCTGCATTTTGACTGCTGGGTTGATGGTCTCCACGAGAGAAAAATCCCGCGGAAAATGCACACTGCTGGGCATTCTGTTGAGGATCCTGACTAGTATGCTGCAGGATTTACCTAATTGCAAGAGGAATATCGCTGTTATCGCAAGAACTGGGGGGCATCAGATCTACTGCTGATCGCCTAAATCGTCGCATTCGGATGCGCTGCCGAGATGCACTGCCGAGATGCGCTGCCGAGATCTGCTCCCACGCTTCACCACGTGGAATTGAGACTGCTGATGACACCTCCTGATGGCTCCTCCTAAGCGCAGAACTTGTTTTATCTTTACGGCAGTTGCCGGTGACTTTTTCGGGTGTTGATGCCGTGATAGGAGGTGGGCTTGAGTCTACGGTTTTGCCAGGTCGACCGTGTCGGTCGCATGGATGTGTAAATGTGGTGTGGTGCACAACGGCTGCTGTATGTAGTACTAGTAGAAGAGCATCAAACAATACAATATACCATCCAGGCACCGTAGAAGATAGAATCAGAATACTCGGGGTTTTGAATCCAGATTGTGCTGTGTATACTTCAGTAGGTCCAAGATGCCTGAGCTCAAAAGTATGGACAGATATATATATTTTCGCCTGCGGCAACCCTAACTACCTGAGGCTGCTGTACCTGCAGCGATACCCTCATCGAAATCGAACAAGACCAAACTTCTGGGTTTCTACCGTGCTACATCCATTATTACATTCAAAATACTTCTTAAATGACAGCAAAGCAGAACGAAAACATGGGTGCAGAAGATATGCGACCGTGGCAAGGTGCATCATCATGCATCATTGAGAATCTCGAGCCTCCGGAACCCAGCGATCAGCAGGCAGGGGTTTATGCTATGCTATGCTATGCTATGCGATGCAATATATGCAGCTGACACAGCAGCAGTGGAGAAGATTGCCGCGCGTGAAAAGCATTTTGCCACTGCAGTCTCATACCCACAGTACATGGTAGTTGACGTAGGCTTGCCATCGCCTTCGTACTTGCCAGCGCTATACAATTCCAACCACCGACCAACCATTTGCTACGCACCAGATGTGACATTAATTTAGAGTAATCCATTCATCGGGGGAACCAAGATTCAGCCCGTTGCCATCACAGAGCAACGCCTTGGCAAACGCCTCTCTTCTGTGCTGGGCAAATTTAAGCGGATGAAAGATTAACAGCTGGCGAAACAGTGGATGGGCGTCGCGGGAAATACGGATGGCGTCCGGATGGCTTGACTCCTGACAAGTTGGGTTTCACTTATGTTTCACCTGTCAGATTCTGTGACGTTTACTGTTCAGGGTATTAATATTAGTGAGGATGTTGCATTTACGGCATGGCTGTAAGAGATGTGCTTTTTCTGTGTCGATCGTAGTGTTTTGTCTGCCTCCCTTCCAACTACCACGTATCGCGCGGCTACTACTCCCTGTAGTCAGGATAAAGAGATCTGACATCCTAAATGGGAAAATCATCCACTATTTCAATTGACATCCAGCCAGGCCAAAAGCATGAATGAAAAGGAACGACAGAACGGAGCCTTTCAACTCCCAAGCTCAAACAAGATGCGAGATCCTGCAGCGTTGGCTCGATGTGGAGATGCACTGGAACTCGCCTACCATGGCTGAGGTCATCCAACTCCCGTGGCCGGAGTAGAGTCAGGTCTTAGGGATGTGCGCAAATGTGGACAGAATCCTACTCCGTAGGTGGTCCCTGTTGATGGCTTGTGTGGATCATAGGAAGCCTGAGGAAGCCTTCGTCGATTTGAGGAAATGGAATAACTATCCACGGATATACAGAAAATGAAACAGCATGGGAATCATGCAACCTACCTTATTCAGCAGATGAAACCCGTCGCCGGTATGATGTAAATGCTATACACCCTTGCAAAATGATTTGAGCCCAATAGCGTTGAATATAATGGGAAACTGATGTACTGCGTCGTGATACTTCGAGGGAAATTGCGGTAATGGCTGCACTGGGGACGCGATACTGCTGCAATGCACTTTGAGCATACGTGCAGAGCATCTTCATCGACTAAGACAGTGACATCTTAGGAGATTTGGGGTCGATCCAGCTGCCTGGTTCTCGTCAAAGGATTCGAGCTCTAGCTTATCCACCGGGCGTTCATTCGGCTTCTACATCTGCTTTAATTTCTTGTTATTACAATCAATGTAGAGTCACTCTTTGGTCTAACTGTAGATTTCTTGAAAGAATCGATGTCCTACCATAGCATTCTACAAAACAGCGTCAGCACTAATGCCACTGGTAGCACCCCTTACCATGCCACGCTTTAGCTAGCCAGTATGCTGTCTGCTAAAGCATATCCAGAGAGATTCGCGTGACAGAAAAACAGATAAAGAGGGCCTGCACTGAGGGGACGAGTAAGTCTAGTCTCTAGCCTCCATGGGAGCGTTTTCCCGGATAGCCCTAGTTTCAATGGCTGGGAAGACCCTGGCCTAACGGCAGGCTGACGCATGGACTCCTCTTATCTGATTCCTTGTCGCCACTAAACCACCGTTGAGATGCATAAACCCTTAAACCCAAAACCCAACGGAGTATGTACCGACAACAACGAGCAGCGCGCGGTGGTGATCAGCAGCATGAACGGATTCCAGTACGCCGTGGCGGCCTGGCTGTCAATTGTCATTCTCCCGCAGATCATAGCGCTGTCTTTTCGTGAGTTCTACCATACCAATTTGTCAGGGGGTGATAGGACTGACCGTGTCGAATTGTAGGGTGCGGCGTCCCCGCGACGTTTGGGCTGGTCATGGCGGCAATCATTAGTGTGGTGGTGATTCAGCTATTTATCCGGCGCAATGAACGGCGGGCGAGAAAGCAGTTGGCAGCAAGAGAAAGAGAAGATGAAGCTGCTTAGGATGGATATAGAATAAAAACAAAAACAAAAAAACATACAACAGAAGGGATTCGCTGGTGGTCACCCACCCAACTACTAACCTCCCGGCGTGTGGCTTGAGTACGGCTGAGCGGACGGGAAGCCCTATTTTCCACACCCTGTGGTCGTATGTGCTTGCTTTCTCTTGGTATGAAAATAGTAGATAGAAAGATTTTAGGCTTTTTAAAAATGGGGTTAACATTTTCCCAATGAGGTGATTCATTGCTTCCTCGTCGAGGGTCGGGCTTTTGCATTTGATCTGGGTGAGGCTGTTACACCCGGGCGTTCTGGTATTGATCGCCAGTCACAATGGCTTTTGACCCTCGAGAAACTGATTGAATGGACTGTCAGTGGATTGATGGAAACAGTGAGGACAAGCAGAACTTTCACTGGTTGCTAGAAAAGAATGCAGTAGCTCGCTCGATAGCGTCCAAAATAGCTACGGCTGAGTCCAGGGATGCCCTATTGATGCGAACTGTGGCCAGGTGACTCCAACTGTAAGCTATTTCTGTCTTACTACTCAATAACTCTTCGCAGTTTGGATATTAATTACTTTGCTTACGTGACAAATACTTGCCATGGTGACTGGTGATTTTAAGAAGATTAAGTAGAGTATATGGTATCTGTACTATTTCGGAGAGTTAACTGCAGTTCTCCCTGCTAGTTCGCATCGTCACTACAACTTCTTTGCTTGTGGAGTTTACTCAACATATACCCCCATAGCTGTCAGAGTCATCACAGATGTTTGCTGTACAATCATCCGTTGACAAGCACGATACAATGCTGTTCTTCCAAGGCATTCAATGTGAAACCCATGTCGGACATGATTATGACCCTGCATCCCCAGCGAGATGCGTCGAACAACCAGAGAATGCGACTGGATGTAACGACAAGGCAGAATTTGAAGAGATGCTGTTCCGGACGCTATCTTGAGTTGGGGGCGCAAATCTCCGAAGCCAACCTCAACCTCCGCATTAGGGTCTCGCACTATCGACCACCGATTCAACAGACCCTCAAGTCCGGCCCGCTTCTAGTCAGGCACGAGTCTCTACACTGAACAACTTTAAGAGTGTTGGGATTGAAGCTTCTTCCAATCACAAGTGCTCAGGCGTGGTCCTTACAATGGCCCCCACGCTCAGCCTCTGTGCGCCACGACGGGTGCGGCTTAGGGCTATCCACCTGAGAGAGTACAGGAGAGCGTCTTGCTTGCTCGGGAGATATGCTGAAACGGACCCCATATTTTGCATTGCTACTTGTTGGCAGCGGATAGACCGAATGTTGAACACCTGTTTGTCGAGGGTGGAAATCACCAGGACCCGAGTCCAGGTTCGCATCGGTAATCTGCAAACTTCGGCAATTCGCATATCGATGAGATGCGGTAGGTGAAGTCAATCAGCATATGCTATAATGCTACAAGGTTGAGCTGTATAGCCTCAAACCTTCTCGACTGCTCTAGTCAGTGTCTCCAACTCCCACACGCCCAGCATCTTGTGCGCCTGCAACAGCGTCTCGGACCTGCATCGTCTCATTCTGTGATATAGAACCGGCCCAATTAAGTCTACAGCATTCAAGTTGGAGAGGTATAAGTAAGACACTCACACTAAGGATCGATCTTTTGTCATAAGATCATTAGTAGGCATTGAAATCTGCTTCAATATTTTCCTGTTGGAAAGGGGCAGAGCTTGTGCCTCATTGTGCCTTCGGGGACCCTGACTCGAGCATTGGGATCTTAGCGACCAAGTCCAACGCTATACTGTTCTACTACCGTCACGATCGATCTTAGTGCTCCTGCCAACCAACAATAACATCTCATCATCTGAATGCTACCTTGGCCCTGCATGGACCCTAGAGCAATTACTCGCCCGGATATACGGTATAAAGACCCTGATTGTCTTCAATCCCATTGTCTTCGATCCAGCAACAATCCACAATCTTGAGCCGATTTCGACTCTGTCACTCCTTTTGAACTTCCTCGCAGCTACAGGGTAGTTGCATTACACTCTTTTACGGCTAGTACTACCTAGATTCACTCCTTTTCACCTTATCAGTCCTTCCCCAGACAGGTAATCTCCTCGCACTCATTAACCCAAAATGCGTTGGTCTCGGATTCTCAATGTAAGCAACTTTCGTCCGTCCATGTATCCACACAGCAGCTGACACCCTGAACTCCCAGGCCGTGCTAAGTGGTTGCTTGACTGGAATCACCGTAGCCGCTCCGGTGGGCGTTGGCAAGGTCGAAATCATCGAGCGCGACGATAGCTTGAGCGCCCGGTCCACCAGTGCAACGGTCACTGTAAGCGGGCTTGCAGTCTCGGCCATCAACAACAATGACGGTAAAGGAGCTGGTAAAGACTCCTATACCATGTATACCGGGGATGGTTCGACCGGGGCCGGTTGGCCTGACAAGTCTGACTGGTGAGTTTGCAGTGCAACGCGGTCTGCAAGGTACTAATCATCGCTCTAGGGTGTCCTTCGAGAATATGTATGTCTGCTTTTGTCCTATTGCACAGGCTGACGCTAATACGGACTTACAGGTGGAGTGCCAATAAGGCCACCATCGGCAAATCCTGCGCTCAGTTCGGGGTGGCCGATAACTCGGCTACGGAAACCCAGGAGTTGTACGATGCTATCCAGGAGGTGGCAACCAGCTCCAAAGTGGACCACCGCTTCATCCTGGCGGTTGTGATGCAAGAATCCAAGGGCTGCGTGCGCGCGCCCACCTCCACGTACAGTGTCAGCAACCCCGGGCTCATGCAAAGCTACCAGGGCACCGGTACGTGCAACAACGGGGGCAAGGTGCAGAATCCTTGTCCCAAGACGGAGATTGTGCAGATGATTAAGGACGGAGGTATCTCCCAATGAGCCTTTTCTACTCCGCTTATCACTACTGACGCAATCCAGCGATCGGAACTAGCGATGCGGATGGGTTCGGACTCGCGACTCTGCTGGATAAGTCTGCCCGCACCAATGCAGCAGGCTTCTATCGAGCAGCCCGGATGTACAATTCAGGTGCTTGGTCCATTCCGAGTTCTGGTAATTTGAGCGGAGCTGGAGCGACTTCTTGCTATGCTTCTGACATTGCCAATCGGTTGACCGGTTGGGTGAGTGCTGCTACCAAGTGCAGTGCTTGATTCATGGGATGCATGGGATTCATGGGGAAGGGGCATACTCCGTTTCTTGGTGCGGTGTTGGTTAAAGCTATGCTATATTGATTGTAAACTGTCCCCATATATTTACACTGATATGATATCATGTGGTATAACTTGCTCTGATATCATTCTATAAAATTGTGTGAAGTGACTGACTCAGCTATGCCTGCATAATTTCCCCGCTCTACTGACACTCATTCCTTGATCTGTTCTCTCTAGATTCAGATATCTTCAATTCCAACAACAATCAAATATGGTACGTCGACTGCTCTCTTTTCCCTGGACTAATCCCTGGGAGACCACCGACCAGTGCGGCCTGGTGCGCATCTCACCCCGACATGCCCTATACATCTCCACCTCGGGTCCTCCACGGTGCCCCGGCCGCCCCGTCGTGCTCTTCTTCACCGGGGGAGGCGCCCCCAGTGCGCTCTATCTGCGCCTGCAACGTCTGCTATCCGTCCACTACCGTGTCTACTTCCACGATCGAGCAGGCTACGGGGACTCGGAAATTGATCCGGGGGATGCCCCCCAACCGGATGCCGCCGAGGACACAGTAGTGACGGCTCAGAGCGCCGCGAGGGAACTGCGGGAGTTGCTCACCGTGATTGACGTGGCGCCCCCTTATATCCTCGTCAGCCACTCGTATGGCTCCATCTGTGCCCGGGCTTTCGTGGGACTTTTTGAGCCTGTGCAGCCCTCCATCGCAGGAATGGTGCTGGCCGAATCGGCGACCGAGCTGATGTTCGATCTCTTCCAACCCTCCGTCCCGCCACCGGCGTTTGCGGCCATAGCACAAGGCGTCGACTACGAGGCTGTGACGCACGAGAGGGAGCGACTGGGGTTGACGGAGGAAGAGTTGGAATATGTGGGCAAGCAGCTTCAGAAGAGCGCCCGTGGCAGTGCCCTGGAGAACCCCAGGCTGAGTGCCAGGCAGCTGCTCAGGGAGCAGCAGTTTGCCCGGCAGGTACTCGGTGATGCGCCCGTCAGTGTCATCTGCGCGGACTTTACCAAGGACTTTCGATTGATCTACGACGAGGGGGTACGTCTGGGTCATGGGACGGAGGCGGAGAGACGGGAATGTAGTCAATTCTTCGAGCGAGCGCAATTGTTCAATGATGAGCTCCGAGCGGGCGAGCTCCGGCTGTCGAGCTGTAATCGATATAGAAAAGTGCTCGAGGAGAGTCACAGTCTGCCGATTACGCGACCGGAAATTCTGGTGGATGAAGTGCGGTGGGTTATGGATCGGTGGGCTACGAGAGCAATTGCCTAAGACGTGGCGTTGACAATGCTAATCTCATTCCAATTGAATCATGTTGAATCCTATTCATCTATCTAGCTCTCCGATGGCATACTCTTCTGGAGAACAAGAGAGTCCAGAACCATCTCCAGACTGGGTGGCTACATGCCCGATTCCATCATAGCTTAGCCCTAACCGGGTCCACCACGTTGCGCTTCTTCACAATCAAGGGATCCTTAGGCGTGTGAGGGAACTTGGGAAGATCCTTGACCTTCACCCCAAGGGTCGCAGCCATACTTTCTGGCGTCAGCAGCGTAGCAGCATTCCTGTAGCCCACATCTTGAGGCATCGGCTGGTCAAAGAAGATCAAGAAGTGGATCTTGCCATCACCCACAGCCTCGATCTGGTGCGGGTATGCAACCGGGACGTAATACACATCGCCGGGCTTCAAGATATACGTATCAACCGTACCATCGGGGTCCATGACCGACATACGACCGGTGCCTTCAGCTACATATCCCATTTCCGCCGTAGACGGATGCCAGTGCGGCTCCCGCATGCCGTCTTCTTCCACGCGCAAGGAATACATGGACATGTTGGGCAACGCGGGCCAGAACTGGCTTCTGGCTGTTCGAGCCGTCCCAACATCATGCGAGGTGGGCGGCGTCATGCCCTCCACGTCAAACTTGTGACGGTTAGGGAGGAGCGCAGTGCGAGGCACATCGATGTCTCCCTGCTGACGCACCAGGTACTTGGTCTGGGTGTCCCGGGGGATATTCTTCCAGTCGGACGAGTGGTGGTCGTACGTGTTGCCGAGGACTGTGTCGCTCATCGCTCCCAGCGAAGCAGCCAGCGAAAAGTCTTTCGGGCGCTCATGACGAAAGCAAATAATCAGTTCTGCGTCGCTATCGCCGATGTTCTCGATGTGATGGAGCGAACCGGATTCCACGAAGAACATCTCGCCTTGGTTCAGGGTAAACACGGAAAATTCATTGCCGCTATCAAGGATTGAGATCATGACTTTGCCCGACAGACAGTAGGCCAGCTCGTTCGCATTGGCATGCCAGTGAGGTTCTCGGATGGCATTCCGAGCGAGACGAAGACGCTTAATGGACAAGTTCTTGAGAATGGGGAGGTCCTCGGCCGTTATGGCCTGGATCGAGCCCAGCTCGGAATGATAATGCGGCTTCTTGTGCAGGAGAGAAGCCACATGGGGGGAATTGTCTGAGGTTGTTGCCATTGTGCAGGTGTGGATGAGGAATGAGAATGTGCTGGTGTCCGGTATGACTCGCAGGCCAAACACATGAGGGTCTTATAGGGTCTCAGAGTACATGACATCACAATGCCTAACTATGCTAGTGGCATTTGAATACACAGTCTGGGCTGTGTCTCTTCGGTAATTGTCTCATCAGGCTTGTAGCAGGGGGCAATGCGTCAGCCGGGTCAAGCTGTGCTCCAATAAAGGTCAACAATCTTGTTGGCGGCGTCCACATCGATTCGCGAGCAGTTGTGGGCGAGTGGGGCCCTGGTGCCTGGTAGGGCTGAAGCTGAAGTGGGCCAAAATCCCTCACCCTTCGTGGTGTCGAATAGGAGCCATTCTTTTCTCTTATGATCTTCACAAATATAGTAAGTCTACGTCATCTATTTCCTGGAACCCTCAATTAGTACAAGTGCAGGTTGCTCCATGACCCGGTTCAGCCCTACGACATCCTAATCTCTAGTGCTTATCAACGAGCGTGTCTGACAATTGTCCCCCCCTGATAAGGCCTCTAGTCTTCTGGTCGATCCGCTGTATTCGGACTGAAGGCAGCACAGGTCTTGATACTCGCACACACTTGACGTCATGCTTTTTAATTTCTCGACGAGGGATCTATGCAAGTGTGCCGACTCATCCGGGTAATGTGCTTGCGAAGCAAAACATATACACATACATGGCACACACTGAGTGTAAGCTATGGCAAGATCTGCATACTTGTGAGTTTCCTGAAATAAGGATCTATAAAAAAATGAGACAAATGAGACCTGAGAAGAGATTAAGATTCAGATCGAGGCCATGCTATGTGCGTTCATGAGTTCATCTAGAAGGAGCTTGCCTAATATGTTTTTTTTAGTTGATTCTCGAAACTTGTCCAATGTGTTGATAGAAGCGTTTTGTATAATGCCAAGTACGCTGAAACTACAAAGGATTACTGTAACCTAGATCAAAGAATTCTGATAAGCCTAAAGGCAATATTTACAAAGGTGAGGCAAAAAGAAGACTTCTGATTTGAAAGAGGGTATGCACAAAATTATGCAGCCGAGTGAGGGTCACGTGGGATGCATGATTTGCTTTGTTTGCCCTGGACGGACACGTGAGGAACGAACAAACAACAATCGACCATCGACCATCATCCACCATCCATCATCCATCATCCATCATCCATCGTCATCCGTACATCTCCCCTTCATCCTTGTACGCAACATGATGGGTCTCAATGTCAAACGGCAACAGCTCGCGCGCCGGCCGCCATTCTTGCCAAGCCCTGCACGGAGTGTTGAGTTGACACTTGATCATTGGTCAAAGTGCAGCCAACTTCCCTGCGAAACCAGTTGCGTAACTTGATTGCGACCAAAGAGTCACCCCCATGATCTGCGAATGACCGTCCCACATCCACATACTCTGTGGCCACCCCAAGGATGTCGGTAATCTGTTGACAGAGTGCCGCCACAATCGCTGACACACATTCGTCAAGCGACTCGCAGTGGGAGAGTCTCTCGGAGAAGCTTTGTGCCGTGCTGGAAGAGTCAGTCGAGGAGGACCGCTTCTTACTCGTGAATTCCGGCACCGACGGTTCAGATAGGATAATAGAGGATCCAAAGTCTCATAATGGGCATCCGTCCACGTCGAAGGAGGAGCCCAGCCTATTGCAACTTGACTCTTCTCCGGCTTCTTGCAGGGGTTCGACACAGCATATCCCACAAGAGCCTGAAGTACTGAAAGTGGGATCTTCCCCACTCCCATCTTCTCAAATTGTGCCAAGGCGTCAATGTTCTCATACAGATAACCTGCCCCCCAGACTGTGCCCAGATCTAGTGAATAGGTAGACATGCCCTGACCGGTACGCCAGCGAATGCATCCTGGAAGGTCGACGCAGCCGCGTAATTCGACTGTCCCGGGCTTCCCACGAGTCCCATGTATGATGAGAGAATGATGAAGAAGTCAAGGGATTGGCCCTGAAGAGCGTCGTGAAGATTGTAGGTACCATCTATTTTGGGTTGCCGCACCGTCCGGTAATCCTCGGTCGACATTTTCTCAAAAGTTGCATCCTGCCTCACGTTAGTCAAGGATTACAGTCAACGAAGAGGGTTTCCTACCCTCACAGTAAGTCCAGCATGCAGGACCTCACGAATGGGCGGCAAACTCTCCCGACAGTACCTAAGAGCTGCTTGCAGCTGGGTCTTATCTTTCACTCGGCAACGCAACGCGTGAAGTTGGGCACCTGATCGATGTAAGTCCTTCTCCAGACCCCGGGTCAAGGGCTTGTCAGGCTCTGAAGGCGATAGGGCAACAATGTGCCGGGCTCCGTGTCGAGCCAGCCAGACACAAAATACGCGCCCAAGGCCACGCTGGCCGCCAACTACGATGTACGTTGCCTCGTCCGAAAACTTGGCAGCTACTGGAGCACGAGGCAAGACCTGCAGATGCCCAGTAAGCGGCTATGTCTTCATGCTGTAAGCAAGTGTTCTTGGACAAACTGACCTTGACCATGTCATTCTTTCCGTGCGAGACCACCAGTTTGCCCATATGCTCTCCCTTCTGCATGCGGCGGAGGACCCCCTCAAGACTGGAGATTGGCCCAACGACCAACGGCACCGCTTGTTTGATAACACGTTCTTCGAACATCTAATGGACCTTGGCGAACAGCTTTGCCATATCTTCAGGCTTCTCGCGTACAACAAGGGCGAGGTCGACGACGACGGAGAATGAGATTGAGCGAGTCAAGCACCCCATGTCCAGGCGAGAATGACCAAGTAGGTCGCTCTTTTCGATTTCGATGAAACGCCTTATCGGAGCCAAGGCATTCAGTGAAGCTTGCAGAAGAGGGCCTGAAAGGGCATTCAAGACGATATCGACACCGCGGCCATTGGTTAGGCGTAGGACTTCTTGTGAGAATTGAGCAGAACGACTGGACAAGATATAGGACCTTGGCAATCCGAACTCTCTGATGAGGTGCTTTCTCTTCACTTCTAATCCAACGGTAGTGAACACTTCAGCGCCTACTTGGCGAGCAAGAACTATTGCCGCTTGACCGACACCACCGGTACCCGAATGGATGAGGATAGTCTCGCCCGGTTTCATACGAGCAACATTGAGCAGGCAGTGGTATGCGGTGCAGTAAACAACGGGGACAGCGGCCGCTTCTTCCATGGCTAGACCCTCCGGTATACGGTGGGTCATTGACCCCTGACTTCGCACATGGCTCGAGTACCACGGCACATTCCAGGCATAGACATGATTTCCTTTCGAGACGGCGTGTTGGAAGTTCTTTCCAACGGCCGTGACGATTCCGGCGCACTCAACTCCACCTCCTTTACTCTGTGCCGGCATCCGTCCTAACCGAATCATCAGATGCTGGAAGTTCACGCCGGATGCGAAAACCTGCATTTCAACTTCGTCATCGCGTAGAGGGGACTCCTATCCTCGACTGTCAGTGAAGATCATTCCTTGAAGTGTCCCAGGGTTCTCATTCGCGAGCGTGGGTGGCCGAGTGTCCTGATGGAACGGCTACAATTTCGCGACTGATGCAGGCGGTATACTGCAGAGGGATCGCACAGAGTTTGTCGCATCTTCATCCTCAACCAGCCGTGGAACAAACAACTTACCACTCCTTTCGATCCAATTTTTCCTGCGCGGAGACATACCTGGTGAGGAATTCTGCAATTGACGTAGCCAGGGCTTCAGCGGATCGGGTCCTTGGATCGAGGTCAAGGGTGGTCATTGACAAGTCTGGTATTTCGTGTCGCAATGCCCTCACCATACCTATAATCAGATTGGATCTAGGGTTCTGGCAATCTTCGGTGGCACCACGAGTCACCCAGATTAGCTTTCGGGCCCTCTTGATGGTGGCCTTGAGGGCATCTAGGACTGCCCCAAAGTCGTTCATTGTCTGTCGTCCTACACATGCGACGTTCTCTCGCAGGGTAAGACATCCCAGGCCGCCTTTCCTAGAGTCACGCTGCTATCATCACTCCATCTTGACGTCGTCCAAGTCCGAGCAACCTCGTTATCAGTGAAAGTCTGGATGGTTCGAAGGGTCGCGACACTGTTGATCTTGGAGAAACCGAAAGCTCGTTATTTTATCTTAACGTCAGATTTGAAAATCAGGGCTATGGGGCAGAAAAGGGCGCATATTAGCCATGTGTGAAGTCGAATGTCGACACGATGACATAGAGCCTGGGGCATCACTTCCATATCATAATATAAGCTGACTGCGACACAGTCCGTTCCGGGCTATACACGATCGGTTTGTCATATGCGACACATAACTCCGCTTGCCATCTTTCTGAAAGTCGAATGTTTCAATTATGCATTTTTTTTATGTGACCTGTTCTAGCCACAACCAGCATTTGTCAACAGTATTTGCTACTGAAACTCGCAGCGCAACCATCGCTTACCAGAAACGGACAGGCACTCAGGAAACTAAGCAGTACTGAAATTGACTAGCAGGAGATATAATGAATTAAAAGTCTCAACCTTGAGACCACACATAGGACCTATACCGACAAATCAAAGTGTGGCAAGGGAACCTGAGGAGTTGTAAAAACAGTTCTTCCAGTACATATAATGGTACCACTTCAGAGGCCATGAGCGTCGTAGGGCAACGAATGCCTGCACCCACACCTCTCGCACCGCAGTTTATACGTTCTGTCATCGAAGTAACACTCGAACTTGACATGACAATTTGGGTTTCTGCATATTGAGGTCTTGTTGAGAACCTCGAAGGACAGCTTAATGTGGGTTAACTCAGATTCAGCCATCTGATAGGCTTTTTGGTTGCTTTGAAGTTCGTGATCTTTGCATGTGAGATCAGAGTTTAGCCCCTGGATCTGTTTGTGAAGTTCCCGCATCTTTCCCACGCAACTCTGCAGCACTTTGATGGCAAAGTCAGGCATCTCAGATTTGAGGGACTTTACTTCCTCCCACTCGATCACGGTCAGTAGTCCGTCTGCCATAATTTCAGCGAGAATGTCAAACACCTCAGTATTCGCCGTGGAATTCAGTGCAAGGTCAACAGCGGCAGGAAGCTCTGCGTGAGTTATCTTATAGCTATTAGAACTCTGCAGTAGATCTCGAATTCTATCGTTTGCAAGCGCGATAAGACCGACGACTTGATAATAATCACCAATCGCGTTGACGCGGATGTGCTCCGATAGACTCATGTCCGTTCGTGGACCAGGAGGCGATAGACATTCAAGCTCTGAAGCGCTAGCAGCAGAACTGGCTTCGATGGTCGGAATCCTAGAGTGGGAGTCGTAATCACCGGTATACAGGTGATCAACGAGGCATTCAGCGGTACTGGTATCGAACTTGTCCATGCTGATAGAGGCAGTTTGCGATTCCTCAAGAAAGTTAGCTTTGTAATCTCCGATGCTGGGCTATTTGTGTCCTAGGGGAGGCTTACCCGGAATGGTCCGTTGACTCCTGTTGCTATAACAGGGCTTTGCGGACAGACGATGATCTTGTGAACCAGGAAATGCCTTTCTTTGCAGACAAACCGCAGGTCACTAAATTGCCCGGTGTTCATGCTCTGGCTAAGAGCATTGTGCAGATTCAAGCTGCCCTTGGGCGCTGGCGGAACCATTTTATTAGTCAATAGGGGAAAGGACACGCGGGCATCGAGAGGGTTCTGGGAGTAGGGCTCAATGAGGAGACAAAAGGAAGTGACATTTCAAGGATTATAAACAGGAGATAATAAGAGTGTCCAGGAATTAATCGGAGGTTTGATCCGGCAGGTATACAAACCTCTCTCTGAATTTGATGATGTTGACGTAACCAGAGACTAGGTGGAAACCTCCAGCACAGCCGAATATGTCACTATAGTAGCATCGTGGCGGGAAGTGAGGTACCTTAATAAATAAATCCAAGAGTCTCATGAAGACTGGCTACGTTTGATCTCAGAGGAAAGATCTTGTGGGTAACAGGTTGCTAACAGCGTTAATGCATGTCGGGAAAAAGTAGGGCTTGCTTTCCAGACAACTCCCGCGCTACGGTATGTCGAGCACTAATGGAAAAGTCCCTTCCCAGTCGGATGCACACAGCTGTGCTATCATTCCATAGGATCTTGGATTGTAACATCTCACCCTTCGCTAAGCCTTTCTCTACCCCTTCACCCAATTGCCCTCATCGGCCAATTCGCGCCGGATGTCCCACCATACAAGGAAAAGCCTTACACAATGCGCATTTGGATCGTGGCGCCAGTAACACCGAAGGGGGGTGGAATTGTGGATTCTTGTATTGTGGAGCTGCATCATGTAATTATGTCTAGTACCGAATCGGAAGAGATGGCCAGCGCAACTACTGTAGGTATGCATCAGCACCCCCGCTTTTTAGCGCCTGTGGGTAATAAGGATGAATGAAGACACGTCTCTCATTCGGCCCCGCAGAGCCCTCGGAATGATTCCTCGTTACAAGGGCTGCGTCAGCATCAGCCTTATCGCGCGGTGTAAGTGAATCGCAATTAATATAAAAGCACCCATGGATATTTCTGTCAAACTTGCATCTGTGTTCTGGTTGCTCTTCCCCGCCCGTCTGTGCATTCTCAACAACACTATCCGCTATGTTTACCCACATCTCCACCTACGACATTGTCATCATCGGTGCCGGCTTCTCGGGCATCAACCTCCTCTACCACCTCCGTAAGCTGGGCTACAGCTGTCGAATCTACGAGTCAGGCACCGATCTCGGTGGGACATGGCACTGGAACACCTACCCTGGCTGTCGTGTGGACACCCCGGGTTATATCTACCAGCTGTCAATACCAGAAGTCTAAAAGACGTGGTCATTCCGCGAGAAGTATCCATCGGCGGACGAATCGAGGGCCTACTTTGCACATGTAGAGAAGGTTCTCGATATTAAGAAAGACGTTGACTTCGAGACATCCGTGACTGGGGCTTGGTACGATGTCAACGCGGGGGGGAAGAGGAAGTGGAGGGTGGAAACCAGCACTGGAAAACCCACACACTGTCGGTTTTTGATCTCCTGTGTCGGCACCGGGGCAGAGAGGTATCTTCCAGACTTTTCGGGACTAGAGACGTTCACCGGGGATGTGTGTCACTCGGCTTGCTGGCCGAAAGACGGGATTCAAGTCGCAGGGAAGAAGGTGGCAGTGATAGGCACAGGCGCATCTGGCGTGCAGATTGTGCAGTCCTGGGCAAAAGAAGCGGAGTCACTGGTGGTCTTTCAACGAACACCAAACCTGGCACTGCCCATGCAACAAGAGACACTTTCACCTGAGACGCAAAAAGCGCTCAAGGAGGATGCACCACGCATATTCGCCCAGAGAGAGAAGACTCTCAGCGGCCTCTTGGAACAGCCTGACCCTCGTGCTACATTTGATGTCACGTTCGAGGAACGAGAGGCATTTTATCAAGCACTTTACACAATAGGCGGCTTTTCCTTTCTGCTCAGTAGTTTTAGTGACCTGATGGTTGACGAAAAGGCGAATCGTGCGGCGTACGATTTCTGGGCCAAAAGGACACGGGCGAGAATTACTGATCCTCGTAAGAGAGATCTTCTGGCACCTCTGGAGCCACCGCATCCAATCGGATCGAAGCGCTCGTGCTACGAGCAGGACTATTTCGAAATGCTTGACAGACCCAATGTTGAATTAGTGAACCTCCGCGAGCCTGGCCGGGCTATTGCAGCAATCAAACCCGATGGGATTGAAACCGCAGACGGCACATTTTACCGTGTCGACGTGATTGCCTTGGCAACAGGCTTCAACAGCGTTACTGGCAGCCTCACCCGTATCTCCGGGCTCCGCAACACCTCCGGGACCACATTGGCGGACGAGTGGAAGATAGACGGGGCGAGCTCATACCTCGGCATGACGCGCAAGGGGTATCCAAACATGTTTCTCTGCTATGCAGTCCACGGTCCGACTTTCCTGAGCAATGGCCCAGCCTCAATTGAGATACAGTCGCGTTGGATTGTCGATGCTATTCGAAAGATGGATGAAACTGGTTTAATCTCGGTGGAACCGACGGAGGAGGCGGAGAAGAACTGGAAGACCACAGTTAATACATTCACCGATATGACGCTGTTGGGCAAGGCTGACTCTTGGTGGGTTGGAGCGAACATCCCGGGGAAGAAGAGGGAAATGTTGGCCTTTCCGGGTGGGCTACCATTGTACGAGGATATATGTCGCCAGGCTCTGCAGAATTGGGATGGATTTGTGACTTTGTGAGCTGGATAGTCAATCAAGATGAAATGGAAGACACAATGACTACAATTGGATCTAAGAACGATAAAGATGGCACTTTGAATGAATGCCCAGTATTTTGAGGGAAACATGAAGAGAGGATATAGTATACTAAGAACTTGGTACATGAAAATTGAGTTTATTACTATTTAGCTACTTGGCCTATATTTGAAACTTTTTTAAGTATCAATGGTACTATTTTCCTTCGAGATAAAGTCGGGAAGTGGTGCTCTGTGTCGAATTAGGGGTCTTTCTCAACTTAAAGTATCCTATCCTGTGAAGGCCATTAGGGTTACATTAGGGTTACATTAGGGTTACATTAGGGTTTACATTAGGGTTACATTAGGGTTACATTAGGGTT